>NC_051068.1:16850919-16881305 GCF_004664715.2 Peromyscus leucopus | reverse complement strand
GAAACTCCCAGAGGGGCCTCACGCAGGCCCCATTGCAAATCCAGTTCAAACCTTTCCTGCAGCCATAGAGGAAATCCCTGCTCTGAGCGATTAAATAACAAAATGCCTATTGGAATAAATCATACTGGTCAGGATGATGAAACAGAGAGAATAGAAAATTCAGGAGAAAACATAAAGAAAATTTTTTGGCAAACTTCTATTAATGAACAAAGACCAAAATTAATGATAAAAATAAATGGTGTTTTGTTGTCTGGTCTGGTAGACACAGGTGCGGACGTTACCATAATTGCACCAGAATTTTGGCATCCAACTTGGCCTCTTCAGGAGGTAAACGTTCAACTGTTAGGAATTGGGACATTATCTCAGGTGAAACAGAGTGCAAGATGGCTGGAATGTATAGGTCCAGAAGGACAGAGAGGAAAATTAAAACCATATGTGGCTAACATAACTATGAACCTGTGGGGTCGAGACTTGTTGCAACAATGGAATACTCAGATTAACATCCCTCCAATCTCAGAAACAAATCATAAACTAGCACATGTTACTGAGAGAAATATTAGAAGACATTGTTTTAATGAGTGGTCACCAGCCATCTATATTATACAAGAACAGGGCACAATAACTGATGATCTTCCAAAGACACCAAGAACTCTACCTTTAAAATGGTTAACAGACAAGCCTGTATGGGTCCAGCAATGGCCTTTAACAACAGAGAAACTCCAGGCTTTAGAAGAGCTGGTAGAAGAACAGTTAAATGCTCAGCATATTGAAGAATCAAGTAGCCCCTGGAATTCTCCTGTCTTTGTTGTTAAAAAGAAATCTGGTAAATGGAGAATGGTGTCAGACCTTAGAGCAATTAACAAAGTAATTCAGCCAATGGGCTCTCTACAATCTGGGATGCCTTTGCCTACTCTGTTACCAAAAGGATGGCCTGTCATAGTTATTGATTTAAAGGACTGTTTCTTTTCAATACCCTTACAAGAAAAAGACAGAGAAAGATTTGCTTTTACAGTGCCTACTTATAATAATTCTCAACTGGTTAAAAGATTTCAATGGAGGGTCCTCCCACAGGGAATGTTGAATAGCCCAACTCTGTGTCAATACTTTGTACAACAGCCATTGGAAGTGATACGTAAAAAATTTCCAAAATCTATAATTTATCATTATATGGACGATATTATACTAGCTGACTCAAATGCAGATACTTTAGAAAGAATGTTTGAAGAAGTAAAGAAAATTTTGCCTTGCTGGGGATTACAAATTGCTCCTGAAAAAATACAAAGAGGAGATTCTATTAATTACTTAGGATATAAAATAGAGTTACAAAAAATTAGACCCCAAAAGGTGCAAATTAGGAGAGAGACTACAGACTCTTAATGACTTTCAAAGATTATTTGGAGATATTTCTCATCTACGAACTATTGTTGGGGTAAAAAATGATGAACTGACTAATTTGTTCAAAACCTTAGAAGGTGACAAGGACTTAAATAGTCCAAGAGAATTATCACCTGAAGCTGAGAAAGAATTGGCCTTGGTAAAAAAGAAAGTGCATGAAGGACACGTGGATTGTATTGATCCAAAGCTGGATTGCATTTTGGTTATTTTACCTTCTAGGCATTCTCCTACTGGAATATTAATGCAGAGGGAAGATATTATATTGGAATGGATATTTTTACCAAACAAACCAAATAAAAAATTAAAAACTTATGTGGAAAAAATCTCTGACTTGATTTACAAAGGAAAATTGAGACTTCGTCAATTAGCAGGCATGGACCCAGCAGAAATTGTCGTACCTATAACTAAGGAGGACATTGAAAAATTATGGACAGAAAGTGAACCTTGGCAAAGAGCTTGCAGTAATTTTTTGGGAGAAATTAACAGCAAATATCCCCAAAGCGATAGAATTGATCTTATAAAGAGAGCTGATTGGATCTTGCCTCGAATTGTACAGCAAAAACCCATATCTGGAGTTCGTACATTTTATACAGATGCCAACAAAGAAAAAATTTTTCTTTTTTGAGACATGTCAGCTCCTGGCAGTACTAATCTACTTCAGAGAAAATATGGGCATTGAAGAAACTGCATATGGAGTCAACTTTACTTGTGGCAAAAGTTAGCCACTGGACAACAAAGTATCCTTGTATCATCAGGACAAAATGGACAGACAGAACACGAAACAAGGGACTACTGATTCTTGCCAAAACAAGTGTGGTTATGGCTTTATCAAAAGGCATCTTCTGAGGCCAGGACAATATGGCCCCATCCCTGAAGTGGCCTTCGCAATCCGGAAAAGGTACCGTGCCCTTTTCTTCGAAGGCAGCTTAACAGGCAGAGGGCTGATGGCTTCTGTTGTGCAATGGAACAGCAGCTGAAAGCTCATGCCTCTCGAAAGTAGACTGGCATTTAATAGAGGGATGTGGAGAAGAAGGGGATGCTGAGATGAAGCCATATATACACAGCCAAGAAGAATGAACAGCTGAATTAAAAAACTGTCAACAATTTCCAGAATTTAAAATCCTGAATCATGACAGGACACTAGGTGTGGAATTCAGGTGTTTCTGGTACATGGACTGCTCTCACCCAATGTGAGGTTGAACTGTTGACCTTGTGTACCTCCTACTTCACAAATGAGTCTGTCTGAAACACTAAGCCTATAGGCTGAAGATGATGCCCCAACACTGTGGAGAAACCTCAGGTGACTGCCCAGGCAGCTGGCTGTTTCTGTCAACTCACAAATTTTTTGGAAATTGCTTGCATGCACTTCCTGTTTTTTATTTTTGTTAGCTAATATTATTCCCTTCTTGGGTCTCTGAAGGAGTTGAAGATTAGTTAGTTATGGTTGAAAATTAGTTAGTTATAGTTGAAAATTAATTAGGATAGAAAGTACATTAGATACATCTTGGATTTACCAAAATAGGATAGATAATGGAATTATTTTCTCTGATTTGTCAAATACCTGTTTAGGTATTTATTACTTGTATATATTGTATATAGTTATTGTACTTTTGTATATAGTTTTTCTTTTGTTAGTCATAACCTTTTGCTTTTTTTCTTTTTATTAAAATAGAAAAGGGGAATGTGGTGGTATTCTAATTGTACTGAAATGTGATTTTGATTGTATGTTAATAAATAAAGTTGCCCAGGGGTCAGAGCTATTAGAGCCATAGACAGAGTGTGGTGGTGGTGGTGGTGGTGGTGGTGGCACACGCCTTTAATCCCAAAGATCTCTGTGTGTTCAGGGATACAGCCAGCATTAGAGACATATGCCTTTAAGATCTAGGGGGCTGTACATTCAGACAGTGACGAGGCAGTCACGTGTTCGGGTTTACAACCAATGAGAAGGCAGAATGACTAGGGAAACAACTGACACACCAAGGAATAGCTCTCTTTTGAGAAGCTGGGACACAGAGGAGGAAGGGTGAAATTTTAGCTCTGAGCTCTGACCTCTTGGCTTTCTCTTTCACATTGTTTCTGTGTTTCTTATTTAATAAGACGGTTGGTTACATCTACATGCACCCTCCCAAAGCAGACCTTCCAAAGCTGCCTATACCTCTCACAGATCCTGGACAAGTGAAACAGTCTGCTCTTGCTGGGCTTCCATGCATTCCAGCCTTCAGAAGCCCCAGCCTTGTGCCCCTGCCAGCATGGAGTAACCATGAGCAATTTCTGCACCCCTTTGTCATTCTCCCCTGCTCCTATACTATAGAATTCCCCAGCTCAGTGACTGGACTGCCCTTAAAAATGTCCTACTACTAATCATATAAATTCTGCCCATGGTCCTGTTATGTATATTTTATCAGACAGTCTCCATATATACTTCTGACAATTGTTCTGTTATGAAAATCTTGCTGTGTATACTTTGAGACAAATTGGTACTGCCCCTTTTATAGCCAAATGGTTTATTATTGTTTAGTTACAAATTTGAGTTACAGGTCAACTTTAACTACAGCCTTGGTGGTATAGATGCACACTGCTATTTAGGTAACTCTTTATCTAAGAATGCTTCAATAACCTTAGTTACTCAAAACAAATTAATTAAAGATTAATATACAAAAGTGTATATTTTAAACAAAACAATTCTTTTTTGATAACTCAAGCATAATATTTAGACACACTTAACAATATCATATCATACTATTATAGATTTTTATGTTACTCCTCTGCCCTTTTATGAATCAGAAATGTTCTGGGATCATAAACAACTACACCTACAGGGTGTTTACACGAGTTCTCACCTTGCTATCAATATAAATTATTCTTATTAATTTCAGAATTATTACAATACTGCTTGACATTCTTCCAATCATCTTCAGACTTTCAAATTATCCACAGTACACACAGGCCTTAGAGAGATTTACATGCTTCTTTTTCTATTCAAGAAAAGGGGGAGGATCCAGAGTCTGTGGGAGTATACAGCAGGTGATAACTAGTGTTGAGCAGGTCGACCCATCAGACAAATAACTCTCTGATGGGAAGCCCCACTTGGCAAAGCCATGGGGTCACTGATTGCAAATGTCCTGTCGCTTCTGTCTGTAGTTTTTCTCATGTCCCACTTCATTTCTTCCCTAATAACAGCTGCCCTTGTTTCCTCCACTGCATGCAAGTATATCTCGTGAGTATATTCCATCTTATGGGCACATATATCTGTGGATGATTAGGAAGATGACTTCTTATTAAGCTGCATAATTTTGATGAATACAAAATATATTAGGATTTGCTTCATAACTAGATCTATTATTCTACGAGGACTGTAAGACACTTAAGCCCTGTTTTATATCACTAGCTCAGATTGGCATAAAGAAAACAATAATTACTTCTCAGTTCTAAAACAAGCCACATACAATTAATTGATTCAAAGCCTCAAGAGCAAAATCAAACTAGAATGAATGTCTTTGTAAATGGATCGTGAGTTAAAACTTTACAGATATGTACAAGGACAGAGTTGCAGATGTCTAACCAAGGTTATTAGCACAAAGCATCACAAGGTTCTATGCCAATTCTTCCCTTGCTCAAAGTCTGGCTGATAAAGACCTGACTCCCTGTGCAGTTTTCTCAGCAGTTTGTCTCACCAGGCATTGTGCTCCCAGTCTCAGGTCACAGTCTTACAGCAGGAACCTTGAAATCAGGTGTTGCCATGGTTACTCATCCCCTTCAGATGTGGCCTTTGTAATTTTTTTTATTACAAAAAAATTTGTTAAAAGTGTATATAAGTCATGTAGAACAAAGGAGAGCTAGAGGGAACCAAAAACTAGTAGAAATTAGAACTTAGGAAGAATTAGAGCTGTAGCTGAAAAAGAAAAGAACATGACTGGAACAGTTCGTGTGTGAATTTATTGTACCTAAGAAATTTTTCTAAGTCCTGCTTCTGAAAAGCATTCTTTGGCAACCCTGGGAGGCAGTCTGAGAGCTGGACTCCCAGCCCGTGGTAATGACCAGATGTTCTGGATTGAAAGAAGCCTTTACCAACAAATCTAATATCTTCATGGTGGTAACCAGAAGGCAGGACCTGGTGGGCTAGCCTTAACCACCAAGGGGCCATCAGAGTCTAAGATGAACTGCAGAGACAACAGGGATGGTAGCTGCAGTGCTGAGTGCATTCCTTTTGCTCTGAGAGATTATGACTTTAATATCATATATGGAGGTGTCCACATCCCTGGCAGCCTCTTCAAGTTTCTGATGTGGATCCCAGCAAGGTCAAAATGGCTGGCCCTAGTCTGGGCCCTGGTGTGTCAGCCCACATCCTGTAGTCCTTCACGGTAGCAGCAGCAAGGCTGGTGTAGCTCCACTAAAAGTGAGACCCCTGGGCCCAAGGGGCCTCATGGGGTCAAAAAATGGGGATGACACACACACACAATGACTTACACGCCATCTCAGGAGGAGCCCTACATTGTTTCCATCAAATATACTGATGATGAGATCCTTCAAAGTCCCCTTAAGGTCAAGGTCATTCCCATGTAGGATGCTGGCAAAGTGATTGCCTCTGGGCCAGGCCTCAGTTCCTATGGGGTTCCTGACAGCTTACCTGTGGAGTTGGCAATTGATGCCAGAGATGCTGGTGAAGGCTTACTGGCTGTCCAGATCACAGACCAAGAGGGAAAGCCTCAGAGAGCCACTGCCCACAAGAATAAAAGCACCACATATGCAATTACCTATATCTCTGATAAGACCAGACACTATGTAATTTGGGTTGGCCATGGTGGAGACAACATTCTCCTTACCTTATCTAGGCCATGCAGACAAGTGGATCCAGCAAGTACCTGGTCACAGGTCCTGAGATTGCCCCTACTGTGAAAACTGGAGAGAAAATGGGCTTCGTACTGGATACCAAGACTGCTGGGAAGGAGAAAGTGGCCTGCATGATTCTGAATGTCACAGAGGCTGAGGCTGATGTCATCGAAAATGAAGATGGCACCTATGACATTTTCTACACTGCTGCCAAGCCAGGCACCTATGGGATCCACGTGCTCTTCTGTGGTGTTGATATTCCCAACAGCTTCTTCACAGTCATGGTCACTGATAGAGAAGTCATAGCCATGGAGCAGGCCCAGGTAAATGCATGTCCTTTAGGTACTAGGTGACTGAAGAGGCCTATGTTCCAGTAAGTGCATGGCCTAGGCTTTAATCCCTTTGAATGCGTGATTTCTATAAGGAAAGGGGGCTGTCTAAAGAAACCCAACCTGACCCTGGAGCCCAGAACTAGGAGAAGATGGCTCAGATAAGGCCAGTGAAAGAAACACAGTTTGGCTCAAATCAGAGCCATCTCTGCCCCTGGCCAACTAACTTGTGAATCCAACCAATCACAAAGCAGGACAGTAGAATCCTGGCCCTAGGGCCAGGGAAAGAAACACAGCCTGCATTTGGGACCTGAGCCAGAAAACACTTTATCCCCAAACCCAGAACCAAGGAAACATGCCTTGATTCTGAAACCAGTGCCAAAATAATACTCTTGGTCTCTAGAATCAGAGTCAGTGAAAGAAATGTGCCCTGACCTTAGAGGTAGAGTCAAAAAGCCAAGAAAGGCCAGTGAAAGAAACCCAGTTTGGCCCCGAAATCAGGGTCATCTCTGTCCCTAGCCCACAAACTTGGCCAATCCCTGGGCTGAAAAAACTAACCAATCATGGGTTGACTCCACCACTAGGACATCCTATATAAACCACTCTGCCTGCTCAGTTGTGAGCTATTCTCTCCACCCTGGTAGAGGCAGCTACTCTCCTAGATTCCTCCTTCCCAAATAAACCTCTCTCAAAATAGTTTTGGGTATGAAGACCTTCATTCACTGGTGCACAGAAGAACCTTGCTGAGACAACCCATAATGGATTGAGCAAGGGGGAGCTGAACAGAAGAACATTGCTGAGATGTCCCTCAGTGGACAGAGCAAGAGAGAGCTCAAAAAGTAACACTTTTCTCGTGAGCAGGAGGAGATTGCTACATTTTTGCAATTTCTTAGGCTAGAGAAGCAGAGCTCTGCTAGGAAGTCCCCTTAAGTGGGGGGTGACCAAAGCTCAGCTGTAAAGGCTCTCCAAGAGAGAAGCAAGATTGCTATATCCTGGGGGGAGACCAGCCCCCATCACACCAGGTATAGCCTGACTTTCCCGAACAGTCAGAATACCCTTCCCTGCTGAAGCAGGTCCAGGCCTGACTTTACTGAGAAGTCAGAAAAATTTCCCTTCCAGGGTTGGGCTGCTTCTTTGCAGTTTCAGCCATCAGAGCTGTGCTAAACAGCTTCAGGGGTGTGGGACACCTTCATGTCAGAGCTGCTGTGAGCAGCTTGAGGTGTCCAGGATACCTCGCCCTCCAGGGCTGAACTGTCTCCTTGCAGCTTCAGCCATCACAGCTGTCCTAAGAAGCTCAAGGTGTTGCTTTCCCTTCCCCCAGAGTTGTAAAACTCACATTTTGGTGTCAAAATCTGCGACCAGATCCACAGACTTGCAACAAATTTACTTAAAATTTCATTTGCTGTCAGGAAAGGAGAAATCACAGAAGAGGTGTATATGTCTCTGGGAAGAAAGCTACACCTGAGATCATGGACAACAAAGATAGCATGGTCACTGTCAGATATGCCCACACTGAAGTCAGGCTTCACAAGATGCACATCAAATACATGGGCAGCCACATCGCTGAAAGCCCTCTCCTGTTCTGTGTGAACTACACAACAGTGGGAGCCTTTCTGCATATGGTCCAGGCCTTGTGTATGGAGTAGCCAACAAAAAATGCCTCATTTACCATTGTCACAGAAGATGCAGGAGAAGGTGGTTTGAATTTTGCTACTGAAGGACTGACCCCCAAAAGTAGACATCTGCTGCATTGAAAACAAAGATGGGACATGTACAGTGACCTACTTGCCCACCCTGCCTGGTGACTACAGCACCCTGCTCAAGTATAATGACAAGCACAAACTAATCACACGTAAAGCTAGGATCTGTTATTCAAATTTCTAAAGGTCTTTAAATAAAAATCTGATAGTTGATATTGGGGTGAAAGTTGAAAGATCAAGGAAGCAGAGCAAGCCACAGCCACCACCTCTTACCAACTCCTCAGCTTGAAAGAGCTCCAGCTGAGAGAGCTTCCTTAATCAAAAAGCCTTCAGCTAAAAGAGGCTTCCTCAGCCAAAAGCACCTCTAGTCATAAAGCCCCTATTTCCTGTATCCTTATGCCTTATGTAACTTTCTCCACCCACCCATCACTTCCTGGGATTAAAGGCATGTGTGGTTCCCAGTGCTGGGATTAAAGGTGTGTTCCAACACTGCCTGGCTCTGTTCTCTCTCCCAGACTGAGTCAATCTCATATAGCCTTTAAATTCACAAAGATCCAGATGGATCTCTACCCCCCTCCCCAAATGCTAGCATTAAAGCTGTGTGCCACCACTTTCTGGCCTCTATGTTTAATCTAGTGGCTTGTTCTGTTCTCTGATCTTTAGGCAAATTTATTGGAATACACAATGTATCACTACATTTCCCCTTTTTTGTCTAAAATAATAAAGGAACATTATAACTAACATAAGAAAAACTATATACAATAAGTACAGTAAGTATATACCATATATACAATCAATAATTACATTAACAATATCTAGACTATTGACATTTGACAGATTCAGAGAAAATACTCCATTATTTATCCTATTTGGTGAGTCCAAAGTGTTGTACCTAATTTGCTTTCTATTCTTTTTACACTTCTTTTTATACTAATTAGTTGGTAATAATAACTTTCCAGGACTAGAAGTTTGTATTACATTGTTAAATGAACTATATATATACAATACCTTGAACAAGTTTAGAAATATATGTACAGTATATTCTAATAAAATTAATCTCAAATTTGTATCAATATACAAAATTTGTATACAATATACAAAAATCCAATCCAATGTAAAATATTTAAAACTAGTAGTTGCTTTTTTTGTTTGTTTGTTTTTTGTTTTTTGGAGACAGGGTTTCTTTGTGTAGCTTTGCGCCTTTCCTGGAGCTCGCTTTGTAGACCAGGTTGGCCTTGAACTCACAGAGATCTGCCTGCCTCTGTCTCTCTCTGCCTCTGCCTCTGCCTCCTGAGTGCTGGGATTAAAGGCATGCACCACAACCGCCTGGCCTATTAGTTGCCTTTTAAAAGTAGATTCAACCTTTTTATCTTATCATATTCATATTTTCTTTTCAGAGTAGATTCCATAATCTACTCTTTTATCCTATCATTTTTTAGAATAGATTCAATAATCTACCTTTTATCTATGTCCTCTTTTTTCCCTTCCCTTTTCTTTTTTTCAAACAAGAATGCTGAATCTAATTTCCCTTGTTCAGCTTTTTCCTGACTATTAACAATAACAACTTCTAACAAACCATCCTAAACAATGACAAATATCCATAACTCATTGAATTAGCAAAAACCACCCACCCCACCTCTTGCAAATGTGGGTGTCATGTTCTTTAAATTACTTCCAGCTGTCTGGGGGCAAAGGCATTTTTAGGGGATCCTGAAAAGACATATTTTGAGTTAACTGTCAAGTCCTGGGAGAGGTAGCTGTATCATTGTTTTCCAGTCTCTGCATAATGCAAAAGTACAGGGCTTGTCTCAAGTCCTGGCTAGAGTAGTCTGAGAAGCTGTATCATCTCAGCTAGCCATCTCAATATTGTCCTGAGCAGTTTATAGTCCAAAGTCAATCTTTTGGTGGTGTTTGTCAGTTTGGTGGTGTTATCATAGTCCTGAGGAATCATCATTGTAGGGTCCCATCATCTTTTTGGAGAGTTCAAAGTCATGATTAGGCATGGTCATGGTTCACTATAGAAAATCTTTTTCTTGGGACAAGTTTTATGCATGATTTGTTGTTTTTCTTCAGTTGTCTCATTTGTCCAGTGGTCTTCAGATTCCTTAGCCTCCATTCTCCTGAAAGACAAAAACAAAACCCTTCCCCAACCCTAACTTTGAGGAGGTTCCCAATCTAATTTTTATCAATTTTGATTTATAGTTCCTCCGATTTTTTGTTCTCTTCTATAGCTGTTCTATCATCCAGAATTGTATAGTTTTTTTTTTTTTGTTTGTTTTTGTTGCTTTGTTTTTACACTAGGCATTAGGTTCTTTAATTGCTCTGGGAAGAAGTTTCTTCCAGGATGACAGGAAAGAGACTAAACAGATTTGACATGGGAGGTTCTTCAAGAGGCTCCTCAGGGCATTTGCCAATGGCAAAGGCAAGGGATTACTTCATCCCTTGTTAATCTACATTCATCAGTCCAGTGTCTGTCTTTGCCAAACCTTCTACATAATCTAGAATGAAGGGGAGTTCTATTGGGATTATTCCTTGAAAAAACATTATTTTTAGGGGTGCCTTGTTTACAGTCCCTTTTTAGGTGACCTTGTTTACTGCATTTGAAACATTTGACATTACTATTTTTCTTTAAACCTCTGGAAATCACCTCTCCTACCCAAGCATCATCACAGTCATGAGATTCAATATTTATTGTATCTTGGATCTATTTCTACAAGGGTGCTGATCTTGCCTTTAATGACCTAATTACCCTTTTGCATTGTTCATTGGCATTTTCAAAAGCCAGAGATTCGGTTATTATCTGTTCAGCTTCTGAATTTGTTATCATTCTATTCACTGCTGAAGTCAGTCTTTGTAAGAAATCAGTGAAGGTTTCTTTTGGGCCCTGTATAACTTTTGTAAATGACTCAATTTTCTTTCCTACTTCTTTAATTCTTTCCCAAGCATTCAAGGCTGCCTCATGCAGTGTAAAGCCAGGGTGTGGTCATCATATAAATAATTGTCTTTGTATATCAGCATAATCGCCTTCTGCAAGAAGTTGATCTTGGCAAATTTCAATACCTGGAGCTCTACTCCATTGTTCAATGGTCTTAGCCTCATTTTTCCACCAGGTCCTCCATTGTAATTGGGGACCAGCCTCTAAAACTGCTGTAACCAAATGTCTCCAGTCTTGAGAGATAATTCTATTACAAGTTGACCACAAATTTAACATCTGCTTCACAAAAGATGACTGGATACCATATGAAACTATTGCTTTTTTGAATCTCTCCTCAAATCTAACATTTGCACAGGAGTCGAGTCAGCTCTTACACAGCCTTAAGGATAGATATCATTTGGCAGTTCCTTTAAGGTTACTGGATAGATTGATGTTGGCTGTTTGAAAGACTTAGGCTGTTTCCCTGTAACCTTATAATGCAATGCTGAGATTGGTTCTCCTTTTAATTCTTCTGTTTGGGTCTGAATATTTCTATGATCTGTTTTAACAAGCTTTCTAAAAATTTTATCTTGGCACTCATATTAACCAACTTTTTAAATGATAAAACAGAAATGATCAAACAAATAATATTTATAATTAACATTACATAAATCCCATCAAGATTAATTATCCTCTCATTTAATTGTTCCATTTTCAGACTGTCTATCATTGTATTATCAAACAGAGACCAAATACATTGTAAAAATGTTTCCCCTTTTTTAATGTGGGAAAAAAACTTTCTTTTAACTGATTCCTCCCTTTAAGTAATCCCAAGTGACTCATGAAATCTTCTGACAATGATGATTCAGATGATGGTGTGACAGGAGACTGAGGAAGCCTAGAGAAAGCCAAAACCCACCAGGAGAGGAAAGAAGTAAAAAAGTCAGCCATCTGCATGGGGAAAATAAGAAAAGTAGCTAACTCCTGCCATTTTGAGAGCCCAGAAACCTATGATGTTTGCTGCAGAAAGACTACAACAAAAACTTAGTCAGAATGATAGGGACTCTTGCCCAGGAGTGGTGGAGATTCTGACCACATATAGCTCCAGACTGAGTGAATTCATACCCCAAAAGATGGATGCCAGATGTAACTCAAATCTTAAAATGATCTTATAATAAAAAACCCAGAGCCTGATATTGGCGTGAAATCTGAAAGATCAAAAAATCACAGCAAGCCACAGCCACCACCTCTGACCTCACCAACTCCTCAACTGGAAAGAGCTCTAGCCAAAAGGGCTTTAGCTGAAAGAGCTTCCTTAGCCGAAAAGCCTTCAGCTGAAAGGGTGTCCTTCAACTGTCAGGGATAAGGACAGAATCTCTAGTTAGTGGAAAAATACAGACCCCCATAAGACAGGGAACTAGATCATCTTACAGTCAGGTTGCCTAGCAACAGGACATTGAGTCAGAGCCCTTGACCCTCTCACCCTGTAAACATCCTATACAAACATCCTGTTAGCTTGCCCCACCTTATGCAGATGACAGTTTCTTGCTCCCCCCACCCTGCAGAACTATATAAACCCTTGTGAAAGGAAATAAAGTGGCACCTGGATCAGAATCTAGACTTGGTGTCTTTCCTTTGTATCTCCTGTCCTTACATTCCCTCCTTAGGGTAGTCGAGAACCCATTGTAGCCCTGCAGGCATGGCACTCAGCCAAAAGCACCTCCAGCTGAAAAGCCTCTAGGAGCCTCTACTTCCTGTCTCCTCACACCTTATATGCCTTTCTCCACCTAGCTATCACTTCCTGGGATTAAAGGCATGTGTGCCTCCCAGTACTGGGATTAAAGGTGTATCCAAACACTGCCTGGCTCTGTTTTCTCTTCTAAACTGAGTCAATCTCATGTAGTCTGGGGAGACTTTGAACTCACAGAGATCTAAACAGATCTCTGCCTTCCAAGTGCTAGTATTAAAGGTGTGTGCCACCACTGTCTGGCCTCTATGTTTAATCTGGTGGCTTGTTCTGTTCTCTGAATTTCAGGCAAATTTGATAGGGTACACAATATATCACCACAAGGATCAGCTGCAAACTTCGTTCTGGACATCAGTGAGACTGATCTTAATACATGACAGTCAGTATCAAGCCCCATTTGGACATGACAAGCCCTGTCTGCTGAAGAAGCTGCCCCAAAACCACACTGGCATTTCTTTCATCCTCTGAGATGTGGGTGAACAACTAGTCAGCATCAAGAAGAGTAGCAACCACATTACTGGAATCCCATATTCATTTTCATGATCCACTCTGAAACTGACAATTTGTGCTGCACCCAAGTCTATGTGACCAAGGCCTGTCAGAAGGCCATACTTTAGAGATATCTGACTTTATTGTGGACACAAGAGATGCAGGTTATGGTGGCATATGCTTGGTGGTAGAATGATCCAGCGATGTGGACATCCAGATAGACTACCTGGAGGACATTGTCCACACGGTATCTTACCACCCCATTGTGCCTGGAGAATATATCATTTCCAACAAATTTGGGGATGAACATGTGCCTAGAATTCCATTCACTGTGAAGATCAGTGGTGAGGGAGGAGTCAAACAGAGCATCACTTGGAATAGCCAGGCTCTATCTATGGCCATAGTTGGCAGTAACTGTAATGTGAACTTGAAGATTCCAGAAAACAGCAGTGACATATCTGCCCAGGTCAGCAGCCCCTTGGTCCATGTCACCCACGAGGTGTCTGTGGGGAAGAACTCTCACTGTGTTCAATTTGTGTCCCAGGAAATGGACATTCACACAATCAGTGTAAAATACCACAGCCAGAATGTAACATAAAACCCCTCTCAGTTAACACGGGCCCTTTGGTGAAGGAGGTGCTCACAAGATCCAGGCAGGAGGCCCTGGCCTGGAGAGGGGAGAAATAGGCATCCCAGCCGAGTTCAGCATCAGGACCTGAGAAGCAGGTGCTGAAGACCTCTCCATTGTTGTTGAGGGCCTAGAAAGGCAGAGATTACATTTCATGACCATGAAAATGGGTCATGTGGTATTTCTTATATTATCCAGGAGCCTGGTAACTATGAGGTGTCTATAAAGTTTAACCATGAGGCCATCTCTGATAGACCCTACCTGATGCTCATCATCACATCCAGATGACACTCACTGCCTCACTGTTATGAGGCATTAGAATCAGGATTAACATTTAACCAGCCAGCATCCTTTTCTATAAGGCTGAATGATGCAAAAAGAAAGCTTGATGCAAAGGTGCATAAACCCTCAGGAGCAGTGGAGGAATGCCATGTGTCTGAACTAGAGCCAGATAATCAATGTTGAGTTCAATGGGAGCCATATGGTTGGGATCCCTTTCATAGTGCATGTTGGGGGGCCTGGCCAAACAGGGAAGGAATCTTGCTCTAGTGTCAGCCTAAGGTGCTGGGCTTGAGGAGGGTACTGCAGGTATCCAATCAGAATTCTTCATCAAAACCACTCAAGCAGGCCCAGGGATATTATCTGTTGCCATTGAAGAACCACCAAGGTCAACGTGGATTGCCAAGGAATCCCAGAAGAGTACAAAGTCAAGTACACTCCCGTTGCCCCTGGAAACTACCTGATTGGTGTCAAAAATGATGGGCCCAACCACATCATGGGTAGTCCATTCAAGGCCAAGTTGACAGGCCAGTGTCTTGTCAGCCCAGGCTCAGTCAACAAGACCTCATCCATCTTGATGGAGCCTGTGGGCAGGTCCTCAACAGAAACTGGCTATAGCATCATGCCCAAGTCATTCTCAGATACCAGTAAGGTGACCTCCAAGGGGCAGGGCACTCAATGGCCTTCATGAACTGGAAGAGTTCTTTCCTAGTGGACTGCAGCAAAGCAGGAGTCCAATATGCTGTTAGTCAAGTAATGATCTAAGCCTTAGACAATCAGATTTAAGACTTATGGTGCAACATGGGAGGTAATATTTCAAGACAATAGTCTGGAATATGGTCCTCCAAGCAAAACAGTTACCATGATCAGATTATCTGTGCCCACTTGCAAGAGACCAACAGGAGAAGCCTGTGGACTGCTGACATTTCCTCAGAAGAAGGATTGAGGATGGTCATTAGTCTCTCACTTGAGATTCCAGCTGCTCTCTGAAGACATCTGTATGCAGTTCTGCCTTGATTACATAACTCATTGCATGTACATAACTTGATTGCACTAGGTCTATCAAGATGGCATATCCTTAGGGTATTGTGAGGTTCTAGAACTCCTGTCTTGTAATATCCACACCCACCCCAACCTGTGCCATTGGGATGAGTGGTTACAACAGCCTCCTCTGGCTTACTCATAGCTGTACAGGATGCAACTTGGCTTCAAAGTCCTTGGCCATGTAGTTTCAGAAACCAGGAGAATATTTTTACTGTTCACAAGCACTCAGATGGTGTTCAGATGCCCACGTCACTTGATGGGTGCTTCAGACCTTCATGCTGTGATAGAGAAGCCATGCAGATGCAGAATATGGTCACCAGATTCACAAAGCCATCCTCACTGAGAGCCCAGGACTACTGGAGCTATAGTTGGAAGTTTTCATATGTTCCCCCTTGGCCTGCAGTCAGGACAAATCTCTCACCCACAGTCCCACAGTCTTTTATAAAATAATCACTAGAAGTTTATATTAATTATAACTGTTTGGCCATCAGCTCAGGCTTATTCTTGACTAGCTCCTATACTTAAATTAACCCACAATTCTTAACTATATGCAGCCACCTGTCTTGGTACCTTTTCTAAGTTCTGCCTTGCCATCTTGCTTATTCTGTGTCTGGCTGGAGACTCCTGACTCAACCCTTCCTCTTCCCAGAATTTTCCTCATCTGCTTGCCCCACCTATACTTCCTCTCTGGCTACTGGCCAATCAGCATTGTATTTATCAATCAATCAGCAACACACATTCACAGCATATAGAATGGCATTCCACAGCACAGAGCTGGTAGGAAGGGGGCAGTCTCTGTCATAGTCTACTGCCTCTAACAGCTCTCAGGCCTCACTGGAGATCATTGTGCCACCCACAGCTGAAAACTCAAAAGTCTTAGGGGTCACTGGCATGCAGCAGTACTTGGTGGTTCCTGGTCTGTTAATGGCAATAATGTAAAGTATGAGAACCTATAGCTTTGACCAGGGGACTTTTAACTCCCTGTTATTAGTGACACACAATGTAAATCATTCCAGTGGAGGTGAAGTGCAGTGCTAGTACTGAAACCTCATTAGTCCCTCGGTGCTTCCTTCCCACTCAGTGTGAAAACAGAGGGCGCCCAGAACAGCAGCTTTAGCCTTGACCATCTCTGACACATTAACAAACTAACCATCAGAAATCCTTGACTCTGGGTCTGCTCTTTAGGAACCTAGAGAAGCAAGATAGGCCCATTGCTGACCAGAAGCTCCCAGTTCCTGAGCTCCACTCCTGGAAGAGCCAGCCTGAGCCCCACATCCTCCAAGAAACACCCATCCCCTGCCCAGAACTCACTGTGCCTTCCCCATGACCACTTATTTCCCAGTGTCTGACACTGAGGCTGAAGGCCAGCTTCTTTCTACTTCTCTCTGGTCTCTTTATGCTCTCCATTCTCTCTCCAAAGCATCCTGTACAGTCTTGCAAACATGTCTATGGATTAATGGTAAAGGCACTGAACAAATGCCCCACTGGCATTTGGTGTTGACACAACACTGGTGACATCATAGGAGATTCCAGGGCTCTCCAAGATACAATAAAATGTTTCAGAAAGAGACTGGTGATGCCATATTGTATAGCCCCTGCCTCCTGGCTAACTAGCTCACCCTACACTGACCTTAATACAAGGTATGGAAAGGCCAGACAAATATCTAGCCTAGATACATAAGTCAAAAACTAGGCCTCACTAGACCCCACTTCCTGCTTCTCAAAAACAAAAAGCCATTAATCACTGAAGCTCCAGATAACAGGGACAAGGTGTACAGCAAGTATACAGGCTTAGACAAATAACCAAATAAGGACAAAGCCTGAAAAACGTCCAGGCTTGTCTAAGGATAAAAGATCATAACCCTGACCAGAGTCCAGCTAACTTTTAGCCAATAGACATTAATAACAATAATTGCCACCGGCACAAACCAATTATACCTAAGACAAAGTAACATCTTTAGGCACTCCCCAAAATTAGGCTTAAAAGTACCCTTCACCCCTTGTCAGGGTCACTGCCATTCTGACTTTTGGCTGGTCAGATGGCCCCAGTATACTAGTATAATAAAAATGGTCTTGCCAATTGCATACATGAATGGTGGTCCTTTGTGGGACTTCTACAGGACCCAGACAGGTGCCCTTTCAAGTAGACTCTCCAGGGTCAACCCTTGAGTATCTCCTCCTCCTCAAGCCAGAGAACTAACTCTGTGCTCCATTAGAAACATTTTATCTATGGGGAGTTGAAGGTTCACTTTCAAAACAGTGCCCAGGATTTACCTTTTCTCTCCTTAAGACCCATACTCTATAGGATTAGAAATAAAAGATCCTGAAAAAGTATGTCAGGATGATGCAGTTGAGGAAAAATGAATCTTCTGAAGTGAACAAGTACCTGGGGAAGATCATTGAACTCTTACAGTTGTGAGGCCATCAAACCAAAGAGAAATCACATATGTAATGATAAATATTTTCCTGTAGAGCTTCAACAGAGCTCATGACAGCCATAAAGCTGTTAATGACAATGTGAGGAGCTGTTGACAGGTTTGCCTGGAGCCACCTGAGCTGAGGTAAGTCCTCAGATGTCAAAGCAAACACTCCCAGAAAGCTTATGAAGGCCCAAACCTGCAATCAGGAGACTAAGGAAAAGAACAGTGGCAAGTAAGAGACCAACCTGGGCTATGTAGAGGCATCAGGAAGAAAAAGAACACACACACATACACACACACACACACACACACACACACACACCAGCACTCTGTCAAGAGGAGAACATGATGTAGTTCTCTGCTGTCGTGTTTCAATCATCCAACAAAAGCCAAATTCCCTGATCTGAACCACTGGTGACCATTTCCATGCTATTTTAAAGGTGGCCTTGCTATTTCTGGGTACAGTATCTATTAGAACATGAAAAGGACAGACAAGAGGCAGTCAAAAGGAGAGACTTGGGGTTCATGCAACACAAAGGTTTATTTAAGCCACACTTCACCTTTTTACTTATCCTGAGAGTCCCTGCAAAGAGGAGCTGGCACATAATCAGCCTGGAGTGCATGTTCTCCAGATCTCTGGATGTTTATTTTTCTTTTCTCCAAATTGTTTTCCTTGGAACCTAGGCCTGAGGAATGCTGCTTAGTGATCTATATGTTTTCAGATATTGAAGCCCTAACCCAGTAAAGGGGGATGACAACTTTTTTTCTGAATATGGTCTCATAGAGTCCAGCAAGTTGAGGCTACACTGGAATTGAGGATCAAGGCATGTATTTCAAGTGGTGTGAAAAGTGTCTTTATTGTGAGTGTTACAGCTCTGGAGGAAATGGTATCCTGACTTACAGGGAATTCAGGCTGTACCTGAAGCTGGGGTACAGGGGTGGAGGATGGTCTCCCTGCAGGATGTGTCAATCCTGGTCCTCTCCTAGAGAGAGCCATTACAGCTGAGCTCTGCTCAGTTCCCTTATGGGAACATCCTAGCAGAGCTCTATGTTTCTCCTTCTGCTCCAGCCCCAGATGTAACTTCTGCTTCACTCTGCTAAAGGGAAAATTCCTGCAGAAATGTCGCAATCTTCTCCAGCTCCAGGGAAAAATATTCCTTTTTTTCTAATCATCCTCCCTAAGGGAAGTTCCATGGAAGAAGATCTTCACCCAAAACTCTTTTAAGAAAGAGATTTACCACCCACAGAGGTAGACAGGCCCTGCGGCGGCTGGAAGAGACAGACAGGCCCAGTGGTGGCCTGCAAAAGTAGACAGGCCTGGCACAGACCCTGAGCACAACAACTAATAAATGGGACCTCTGGAAATTGAGAAGCTTGTGCAGGGCAAAAGACACAGTCAATAAGACAAAAAGACAGCCAACAGAGTGGAAAATGATCTTCACCAACCTCACATCTGACAGAGGATTGATCTCCACAGTATATAAAGAACTCAAGAAACTAGACATCAAAATACTAAACAGTCCAATTAATAAATGGGCTAAAGAGCAAAACAGAGAATTCACAAAACAAGAATCAAAAATGGCTGAAAGACATTTAAAGAAATGCTCAACATCCTTAATCATCAGAGAAATGCAAATCAAAATGACTCTGAGATACCACCTTACACCTCTCAGAATGGCTATGATCAAAAACACCAATGACAGTCAATGTTGGAGAGGATGCAGTGCATAGGGAACACTACTCCACTGTTGGTGGGAATACAAGCTTGTACAACCACTGTGGAAATAAGTATGGCGGTTTCTCAGAAAATTAGGAATGGAACTACCTCAAGACCCAGGCATCCCACTCTTGGGCATATACCCAAGGAATGCTGATTCATACCATAAAGATACATGTTCATCTATGTTCATAGCAGCACTATTTGTAATAGCCAGATCCTGGAAACAACCTAGATGCCTGTCAATGGAAGAATGGATGAAAAAAATGTGGTACATATACACAATGGAGTAGTACTCAGCAGAGAAAAACAATGAAAGCATGAAATTTGCAGGCAAATGGATGGAACTAGAAAAAATCATCCTGAGTGAGGCAACCCAAACTCAGAAAGACAGTCATGGTATGTACTCACTCATAAGTGGATTCTAGATATAAAATAAAGAACAATCAGACCACAACCCATAGAACCATAGAGGCTATATATATAGCATGGAGGTCCCTAGGAGAGCTGTGGCTTATAATAAATTTTGGTTTTACTCAATTACTGAGCAACACTCAATGAAACATCTCACTATTAAGATAAGAATACATACTCTATCGAGATGATAATAGAAAAATTAATTAATTAATTTTAAACAATAAAAAATAAATAAAAATAGAAAAATTTGGAATATTAAAGAAACAAACAAACATTTTACTAAAGTTTAAAAAAGGGAGAACTAGGGACTCATCATTCCTCTCCACATTCTATTCTTTCCCTTGTTTTATATGTTTAAAAATTTTTTTATCAGTGGATTCTGCTGGAGGATCCAATGCAGATAAGCATTGGAGGGCTCCTATTGGAAATCACCCTCTGGATTGATGGAAGGATCTTTCTACTAGCACATGGAGGAGACCCGATCTAATGTTGGTGTGGCCCCAAAGTTTGGTTTATGTTCAGGAAAATGAGGTTCCTCTTTGGATTCCTGAGCACTGAATGCACCCTGTGGCTGCTGCTGAAGCCCAACATGACAGAGACCTAATGGGTCATCATGAAAAAAATCTACCCTTCTGATGCCAATGGAGATTGAAAGCCCAATATGGGCAGCTTTGGCATGCATTAATATAAGCCTAGGGACTGTAGCCATGAGATTGGATTCTCCAGAAGAGCTGCCAGCCAAAGTCATGCTCGGATCAATAAAAACAGGCCTTGGTGGTTTGTGTTCTTGGAGTTGTATCCATGCCAGTGGATGTCCACACAATCCAGAAGAGAATTTGACATTGCTGCTGCTGCTGTTGCTGTTATAACAATGGCACACACTGATGCTACTGTTTCTGGGATTACCATTTCATAATTGTTTACTACAGCTAGCACAGTAGAGACCCTGGCAACAAAAGTAGCTACCACAGTTAGTTAATCTTTCATTCTATTGGGCATGATAAATTTAATTCAGTTCCTATATACATCTCGATTGGCTTTGAAAATTATAAATTTATAAACTCAAGTTCCAGTTGCTTTTGGGATACTATCTTACAAGGACTCCAACGTACAGTATGGCTCGATAAGGAAGGGAATGGCTCAGTTGCCTTTAGCCTACTGGCTATGGGTGAGATAGGACCTCTGTTGGTCTTTTCTGTATCGAACACACAGATTGCAAGCCCAGTGCCACTTTGAGATCTTTGGCAGCAATTAACCATGCAGCTCACACACGATTGAGCCAGTATGATAATGAGTATTCAGAGATGGGTAATGCCTTTGGGGCACTCACCAACCTAAGACAGAGCACCTGTGTGGCCTGGGCAGTTATCTCCAAGACAGGTAAGGTGACCTGCTGATGTCCCATGCAACCCAAGTCAGAAGCTCATTTTTTAATAAAACGGGGACCTGCAGAGCCCTGGAACCCATTTTGGGTAACTGTTGCCTTGCTTTCGGACCTTGACCTTGATATCCTCCCAATGTTAATTCCCTGCCAGGATCCACCCTCCTGAATGCTTAAGGGAAGTTCCTTGTCTGTGTATCCTGAATAATGGGTGTTAACAGCTTAGATGCAAGATTGTAAAATATCAGTATTGAACTTCTGCCCTCCAGGGTCCTCCCATTGTGCTGTAAGCCTGTAATTAAGACCTCCTACCCCCTTCAAGAAATGAGATTCGACATTTAAAATTATATATATACATATATACATATATATATGTATATATATAATTGAATGAATACTGTGAATGTAATCCATGAATACCACAAATGTGATTAATATCATGTGTAATTTTAAAAAGGAATAAATAAACAAACAAACAAACAAATAAAAGCAAAAAGAAAAAAGAAAGAGATTTATTGTTGGTACACGCCTTTAATCCTAGGACTTGGAAGGCAGAGGCAGGTAGATCTTTGTGAGTTAGAGGCCAGCCTTATCTACAGAGTGAGATCCAGGAAAGGTGCAAAGCTACACAGAGAAACTCTAGCTGGAAAAACCAAAAGAAAAAAGAAAAAAGAAAAAGAAACAAAAAGAAAAGAAAAAAAAGAAAGAAAGGAAGGAAGGAAGATTTATTTGGGAAGGAGGCATGCAGGAGAGTGGCTGACTCTATCAGGGTGAGAAAGGACAGCTCCCAACTTATCAGGCAGAGGAGCTTATATAGGGCTTCTTAGGGGCGGAGTTTCTCCAGGGAGATTTTCTGCTCAAGCATTGGTTAGTTTTCTTGCCCAGGGATTGATTGGTTTAGTTGTTCAGGAGCAGAGTTGGCTATGATTTCAGGGTCATACTGTATTTCTTTCACTAGGCATTTTTCACCTTGTGCTTCCAATTTTAGAGGCAGGGAGTATTTATTTCACTGGTCTAGTTATAGGGCCAAATTGTGTTTCTTTTGCTCTGGTTTCAGGATCAGGGTGTGTTTCTTGGGTTCTGGGTTCAGGGCTAAAGTATTTCGTGAGACATCACACTTTCATGATCCAAGTCCCAATCCCAGGAGATACAGTTATACACTCCAGCCAAATAAACACAGAAAATCCTCTTGTAACTTCCTGTCATGTATCCCACATACCCGAAGAATCTTAATGTTCTTCCAAATACCCTGAGGTCCAGATGACAAGGCACAGCACCTGCCACTCACAACACTTCACCTCAGCCCACCCTTGGCACTTGGGTTGTGTTCAGAAAGGGGACTGACAGATGAGACTCTGCTCAGCTGGTCTCAAAGTTCAGAGTTGAGACTCACCCATCTGTGGATGTCCACTTTCATCTCTACAGGGCGGGGTGTGTTTCCCTGGTTAGCTGGCTTCTTCACCCTCTTTCACAGGCTTCAGGTGACCCAGAGGACAGCCTCCTCACCCTACAGGATACAGCTTTGCTTCAGAGTCGTCAAGTCTGCCCTCAGAAGCCTGGGGAAAATGGGCGAGTTCACACTCAGATGATATAGAGATTCCCAAGTTATCTGCCTAGTCACTCTAGAGCCTTGCTGTTGCTGGAGATGACATGCAGGGCCAGAACATGGTCACCAGACTAAGCAAACCATTCTGCCTGATATCAGCCCTGGGCTGATAGGAAGGACCCATGGCTCTTTCCCTGTCCACTGCCTCTTAAAGCCTTTCAGAATATGAGCTGAGTAAATGTGTTATCTCTGCTTGTACCTTTGCCTAGCAAAGAAAACTCCTATACCCACAACATAAATTCTCATCTCTTTGGCTGCAACAGATTCCTCTTCTAAGTGCCTACTCTTTTGTAAAAAGCAACTTGTGCCTTCCATTTGCTCAAAGTCTCCTCTCATTAGTTCATATCTCTAGAGATTTTATTAAACCATTGGAAAATGGACTAATGCAGACATCATCTTTGTTTAAGTTTATTGAGTGATGTACCTCAGCAACAACAGCCATTTATGTTACCTGCACTTTTATTTTCTAAATAAAATATAAAACAAAGCAGATCTGAGCTTTCAGGGGTCTGCATTGACATCAGTTATAGACTTCCCAACAGAATTATCTGCCCAGTCCTTCTCTGGCTTTAAAAGAGGAGTCTATGTGTTCTGTGAACATTTACCATTAAGTCTGAGCAAATTCTTCCTGCTTGAGGCTTGCAGCCCTCACCTCTGGCTGAACTTTGGACATCCTTCCAGGAACAGAATTTTCTCAGATAACTATTGAAATAAAAATAAGCATATAAAACATTATCACAATACTTTAAGTAAAAATGTTAGCCTGGTATCAATATTGTTACATGAACATCAGCATGTTTCCACATAGATAGGAAGCATTAATATCTGAAAGTGTGCATGTGCACAATGTATACATACTCATTCCTCAGGTGGTTAATGAATGCACTACCCCCATTAGAAATGTAACATCTGCTGAATGTACAATGCAAGGAATACTGAACTTAGAATATTCTGGCACTTGTCATTCAAAGTACAAAACATGCAACTTTTGGACACATTACTGAATGCATTAGTAAAACTTTCACTGTATGATTGCTCTTGCAGAGGACCCAGCTTCCATTCCACAAAGTAGCTCCCAACCCTCCCTAACTCCAGTTCCAGGTGATATTTTGCCATCTTCTGGTCTTTTGGGGTACTGCAAAAATTTGCTGTACTGATGGATATGCAGGCAACATATAAAATAAAAATGAAGATTTTAAATGTGTCGAGTATTATGTTTTTACTGACACCCTCACAACCTATTCTCATGCATGGTTTCATGTGTTATGTCTTTTCTGGTAATTTTCTTCTTTTTGTATTTGGAAACTGGGTCCCTCTATGTATTCCTGACAGTGCTGGAACTCATTATGTCTGTAAACTGTGCTAGCCTCAAACTCACAGGTATCCAACTGACTCTGCCTCCCGGAGCTGCATGAAAAGAGGGTACCACCAAGCTCTACCTTTTGGAAGTAACTTGTTTTGTTTTGTTTTTTGAGACAGAATCTCACTAGGTAGCCCAGACTGTCTCGAAACATGCTATGTAGACTAGGCTACCTTAGGACACAGAGATCTACCTGCCTGTGCATCTCAACTGTTGGAATTAAAGGCATGTAGCAACACATCTGCCATAACCATCCATGTATTTTTAATAGAAAGAAGAGAAGCTACGTTCATACTCAAAAGCTTCAGCACTATGGACTTAACCAGTTAATTCTTTTATTTTTCAGATGGACTGTGAGGTAGGTTGTACTGGGCTGCCTCATTTTTTAGCCTTGATATGGAGTTTGTGCCTAGTCTTATTGTAACTTGTTATGCCATGTTTGGTTGATATCAATGGGAGGCCTGCTTTTTTCTGAAGGAAAAAGAGGAGTGTAGTGGATCTGGGGGAGATGGGGCCAGGGGACTAGAGGAGGGAGTGAAACCTGGGTCTGTGCGTGATGGTATACATACCCCACTCTGATGATTTCTGAATGGATAGAGACCTTAAGGGAGCAGCAGTGACACTGTTATGACAACAGAGGGGGAGACAATGTCTCTCCCCTCTCCCTCCTCCTTACTGAGGCACATTCCAGGACCACCTAGCACTTATCCATTCAGCTTGAATTGCTGTCAGCCATGAACAAGTCTGTCTTCCTCTGCCCTTAATTTGTTCATTCAGCTGACAATTACAGAAATGTCTCCAAAGTCTCCACAGGCAAGGAGGGAAATCACTTAAGAGAAAATTCAAAAAGGAGAGGACACTAAGCATGGTAGTGTGGTGACATACCTCTGATCCCAGCAACAGGGAAGTTGTGGCAGAAGGATCAGGAGTCTGAGGCCAGCCTGAGCTACATGAGACCATATCTAAAACCATAATAAAAATGAACCTGTCTTCTTAATGGTGGGAGGGTTGCTAGAGCAATCTGTGGAAACATGGCCTGGCTTGGCCCTGTGTGCTCTCAGGACATGGCTTTCAGATGTAGGATGTAGGAGTTGGGAAGCTGAAAGCTTTTTCTGTTTAATAGACCAACCTAGATTTCCTACAGAGGGAGGCAGATCCCTCCCTCACAACCCAGCACAGCCAAGGCCATGGAGACACTTGCTGGGCCGGGGGACATAAAGGCCTTAACTATAAGGTGGTAGAAACTCTCCTAGCTTGAATACAAGCAGTCAGTCAGAAGGTTATTTGACTCTTTCTAGTGGGAACTTCATGGTACCCTGGCTCACTTGAGTCTTACTGATAAGTTGACCAGTGTGCTGAAGCAGGCTTATTATCCCAGAGAGCCTGGCCAGAGAATCTGGGCCAAGGCCCAGGTATCTGAATGTCAACAAGACTGAGTGTCACATGCATAGTCTGGGGACACATCACTTTTGTCCTGAAGTAAGGTATATCTCATTGTCTGGGAAGCCCTACTTACTTGTAAGAACAAAATGGATGCAGACTAGATGAGAATCCCTCATTCCTTTGAAATGTAAATGAACTTTTCTACTTGGGAGCACCCCAGAGATTCAGTTTATAAATTCCCTTGGAAAAATCCTAGGAAGGTACCTTGGAGAGGGAAAAAGCTGGACTTGGGGTTTGGGGATTTGTGGCTTGAACAGGTGAGTCTTTACTTTCTGTCTTTGTTTCTGTCTCTGTCTCTGTCACCCTCCCACCTCTGTTTATGCATGTGTTTTGATTTAGTTTGGATTTTTTTTTCAGTTTTGAACACTATACCAAGAGCCTTGAACATGATAGACAAGTGTTCTACCACAGAGCTGAATTATCATCCTGCTTCTCCTTCACCACATTAATTGGCCTTAGCATGACTCAGTTTCCCCATGGTTCAGCAGACAAGCTGATAAAACACATATGTCAGAGAACTGAGAGTCATTGCAGGAAAGCTGTTGAGACTGGACTAGCACTGATATTTGAGGTCCCCTGTGCTCCTCTCTGCTGGATGACAGTCTGAGTGAAATTCTTCCTGGAGGGAGACGCTTCCTTCAAGAATAAAGGAGGCTCAGAGAGGCAGGGTATAGATCTCAATCCCTGAACCCAGAAATAATGACATGGGAGGACAGAGTCTTGTCCCCAACCCACTTCATGGCTAGGGAGGGAAGAGGAATGCAGCTGCTGCCTTGCACCCCAGTGGTGGCTGCTCTGATAATTATCGGTGCTGTCCCAAACCCCCAACCTGCCACCACATTCTGGGTCATCAGAGAATGTTTGCGAACTTTACTAGGGTTGCTTCTGACTAACATGGACAAGCAGGTCATACTTTAGTGACAGGATCATGATGAGGAGGTGCCAGGGCATTAAAAAGATGGAGAAGATAGAAGACAGAAAAGATGAAACCTTCTTTGTTAGGTCTTACACAAACTTATGCCAAGCAGGTTTATTAAGAACTACAGCATCATATAGACTATTGAACAGAGGGGAAATGGCTAAGGTCTGCAGCGAGCTAAGTCAGACAATGTCAGCAAAGAGAACTTGGGCTACCTCAGACACAGCTGCCTAAGAACTGATAACCACAGTCCAGGGGGGAGGAGTTAGTTTCCCATAAACCACAACCTTGAGTCCTTTGAGACACTGGCTCCAGCCCTACACCAGCCTTGCTGCGTCTACTTCTGGTAAAGACAGAAATAAAGTGCTACCTGTCCTTTCTTCAGGGCCTCTGGGTAGGTCTGGATCCCCACATCTAATACCCCATTTTGTAGTGGCTTCCTTTCCTATACTCCTTCTAGGGTTTTTAGTTACTAGTTATTTTTATTGTCATTGTTGTGCTAGGGATCAAACTTAAGGCCTCTTATATACCAAGTCCATACTTTACCACTAAGCTGCTTGCCTTGTCCCACAAAAGACGGCCTCAATGGCAAACAATTTTGTTCTTTCATTTATTCATATGTTCCTTGAGTAATTTCAAAAATCCGTTGGTACATAACATGTACTGCATATCCCACATACCCATTCCCTTATTCTTTTGACCAGTTCATGTTTTGTTTTGTTCTTAACACACCTAAAGGGACAATGGGAGGGGGATAGAGCAGAGAATAAGATAGACAGTCCCACCCCAACACTTACTACCTGAACACAAGCTAAATGGAAAGATTTCAGTTCCGAGGCTGTAACTATTCCCACAAGAAACTGAAATCATCTGTGCAAACCTTCCTACATGCCACCTGACTCTAGGCCGTGTTTCGCTCAGGGAGACCAGCAGAGAACCTGTCTCAGACTGACCACCAGTCTGATACCACTGTCATCATCGCCTCTGTTTCACACACAAGAAATCTGAGTCATGGAATCTAGATTAGACAACATTACCCAGTGGCACAGCCACATCTGATGGGAATGGCAAAGGTCAGAAAGCCAGCACAGCTTCTTGTCAAAGACCCAGCAAACTGAGCTGCACGATGGCTGCCATGCCAGTTCTGCTTGTGATCTCCACTTGTTGCATACCTGGGGCACTTTTAATATTTGTACAATTTGGGGATATTGGATTGAAGAAAATTTTCTTTTGAATCATTTGTAGCCGAATCTTAAAAGGTCTTATTATAAAAACAAACCCGGAGCCAGGTATAGAGGTGAATGCTGAAAGATCAGAGAAACAGAACAAGCCACAGCTAACCTCACCTTGCCAATTCCTCATCTAATCTTGTCTCAAACTGGATGCCTCTTTGTCCTCATCTAAATGGATCTCAGCTGAACTGTTGCTAAAAGCCTAAAAGATTAACAAGGCTCTAGTTCCTGGTCCTCAAGCCTTATATACCTTTCTGCTTCCTGCCATCACTTCCTGGAATTAAAGGCATGTGTCGCCATGCCTGGCTATTTCCAGTGTGGTTTTGAACTCACAGAGATCCAGACAGATCTCTGCCTCTGGAATGCTAGGATTAAAAGCATGTGCTACCACTGCCTAAACCTATGTTTAATGTAATGGCTGCTCTGTTCTCTGACCCCCAGATGAGTTTATTGGGGTGCACAATATATCAATCACAATCATTTAAGCCTTTTTCCATGATTACTGCTTCTAAGCTTCCGAGGAAAGTCTTGAACATATTACCCCTCCCACTTTGAGGGAGATATCCATATCTACTTGAAGGTCTTTCTTACACCTTGGAGGGTGTGACACATAAAGAAGCCAGAAGTCTCTTTATGAGGCTATGAAATATTTTTGAAGTATCTGTCCCTGTACTTAATCAGGGACAAGATAATCAAAACAAAGTAAAATTTAAAAGGTCAACAAGAGTCAGTGGGCCAGAGGAGTTGGCCATAGATCAGATTACAAGCCTCTTCCTACTACATATTCAGGCAATTAAGTGGCATATACAGCAACAAAGTTAGATTAGCTGAAGTTACCTCTGCCTGACACAGAGACTTATATTGGTGGGCAAATAATGATGTAGAAAGATGATAAAAGAATGAGATGTCAGGACCTCCTTTTCTTAGAAAAGTTAGCTCATACAGAGCCAATGTTCTATCATATGACCAAAGAATAAAAGAATTCCAGGATTAGATATATAAACAAAATTTATAAAGACATAAAATGTAAGCATTTTACTATGCAAAAATTTGAATAATAACTGCAGCAGCTTTGGTCTGAGGATTTTTCTCAGGCACTCTGACCACTAAGAGTTAATAATAGCACGTGGCAATCTGCCTGGGATGGTTTGGAGATTTTGTATTGGTCTAGCATCCTTGAAGACACAAAAGCTACTAGCCTGACAACAGGCTGTCATATGCCTCTAGATTCTTAAAAAATGGGTTATGGAGCTGAGTAAAAATGGTTATAAAAGATAACTGTTTATTAATGATAATTAGACTTCGGGGAAAATAATTGTAAAAAATGACTGTTCTGTTATGGTTTATCAATGATGATTAAAAGGTTTGCAAGAGGAAGTGAAACATGTCCAAAGAAAGTTGATATGATCTATGTTTTAGAACAGCTTGAATCTATCCCTGCTTACTGAATTCTGTATAAATAAAGAAACACTCTGGCCGTTAGTCAGTCATGCTACAAGATTCTCTGGGCCACAGTGCCTAACTCACTTCTTCCCTTGCTGACACCTTGCACCCTGTCTGAACTTGTCACCTGCTGAAATTGGCCCCTGGCAGCCCAGTTGGTCTATTGCAAAGCCAGCATTTCAGTGAAGCACTCGAAGCATCAGAAGTTGCCTGTACAGTGCTGTGTTAGTGAGTTTCTGTGCCTGCAAGATGCTGGGTATGGTCAAGGGCTTTGGAGAAGTCCTATTACTTAATTTTTCTAAGGACTCTACTGAAGAGTGATGTGTGCCCCATGGTGGGTGGTACAAGGTGGTACAAGTGGATGCTCAGGAAAGGTGAGTAAACAGCTGAGGGACAGAGGCAGCGCATGTCTAGTCTGGCTCCCAAACACTTTCTCTGAAGGAGAGAAACTGCATGGAGAGCTAGGCATAGGACTGGAGCCAGCTCTGGAGTGTGGTGTGTTAAGAGGAAAGACAGGAAGATGGTGTGAGGCAGAACAAGGGGATGCTGGAAGAGGGACCATGGAAGAACCTCTGAGGTGGTTTCAGGTTAATGTGAAAGAGCAGTGTTTTTCATTCTTATGACATTGCCTGTGGAAAGCAAGGAAGGGTGTCAGATATCCTGATGCTGACTTACAGGCAGCCATGGGCAGTCTGATGCAGGCACTGGGAACCAAACTTAGTTCCTCTGCAAGAGCAGCTTCCACACTTCATGGCTGAGTCATTTTGCCAGCACAGAGAATCATTTTCTGTGGTGGGCCATTGTCAGAAGCTAGGTTGTAAAATGCCAGCCATGGAGTGCTGTTGACAGGTCCCAAGATGAATCAATGATTTGTTCCCATGAGAAGACAAGAAAGGACAAAGGAGGACCTCTGCAAATGTGAACCCCAATCCTGAGTGGATGTAAGGAGGGAAGGCTGGCAGAGCATATGTGGACAGAATGTGTGTGCCCCTGTGTGTGTGGATGGAGGATTCTAACCTGGAGTGGCTTCTCTCATGGAAGAGAGACCCTCATCTATCCTTTAAGAATAGAAGGGAAGAACAGTGGGTAAACT
>NC_051068.1:16824898-16850419 GCF_004664715.2 Peromyscus leucopus | reverse complement strand
ATACATGTAGTATCCACTTATGAGTAAGTATATACCATGTTTGTCCTTCTAAGTCTGGGTTACCTCATTCAGAATGATATTTTCTACTTCTATCCATTTGCCTGTAAATTTCATGATGCCACTATTTTTCTCTGCTAAGTAGTACTCTGTTGTGTATATGTACCACATTTTCTTAATCCATTCTTCAGTTGAAGGGCATCTAGCTTCTGGATATTATGAATAATCCTGCTACGGACATAGTTGAGTATATTCTTTGGGTATATGTCCAAGAGTGGTATAGCTGGATCTTGAGGAAGATTGATTCCCAGTTTTCTGAGAAAATGCCATACTGATTTCCAAAGTGGCTGTACAAGTTTGTATTCCCACCAACAGTGGAGGAGTGTTCCCCTTGCTCTACATCCTCTCCAACATAATAAGCTATCTTCAGTGTTTTTGATCTTAGCCATTCGGACAGGTGTAAGATGGTATCTCGGTATTGGTGAAATTATTAAAGCCACTCCACGTAGTTAAAAGAGATGTTGGAGGAAGTCTAGGTTCTGGTGATGCTGTATCGCTCTTCATTTTGTTGTATGTACTTCTGCCTTGACATCTGCCCATCTCCTTGTGGTTCGTTCTTGGTCTTATCAGTGCACTTGGTTCAGTCAGAGCTTACAGATTCAGGAAGTCTCTCTTTCTTGTCCAGATGGGAGCTCTCTGGTCCAAATGGGAACTCTGGGGCAGGATGGAAGTTCTTATCTGGACGGGAAGTCTGGGGCAGGATGTGAGCTTTTGTCCAGACAGGAAGTCTGGGGTAGGATGGGCACTCTTGTCCACAAGAGAAATCCGGGACAGGATGTGAGCTCTTGTACAGAAGGGAAGTCCAGGGCAGGATGGGAGCCCTCTCAGGTCCAGAAGGGAAGTCCAGGGCAGGATGGGAGCTGGGGGCCAGTCTCTAAGTCCCAGGAAGTGGCTGGGGTCTCGGGCTGATGGCCAAGGGGGCAGGGCATGGAGATTGCAGGGGCTGCCGGTGGGGGGGAGCTTGGAGAAGGGGATCCTTCCCGGTGGAGCTAGAAGGGGACCTGCCCAGTGGCTAGAACCAGGGACCAAGTTGGGCAGGTCTTCCCCAGAGTGGCTGGTGCCCAGGGATGTGGTCTGGGCTGGGCCCAGATACTCATCTCTGGTCCAGAAGGGAAGTCGGGGGCAGGATGGGAGCTGGGGCAGGTCTCTAAGTCTCAGGAAGTGGCTGGGGTCATGGGCAAATGGGCATGGGGGCAGGGCGTGGAGATTCCAGGGGTTGTCGGGGGGCTTGGAGAAAGGGATCCTTCCCAATGGGACTAGAAGGAGACCTGCCTGGTGGCCAGAACCTGGGTCCAAGTTGGGCTGGTCTTCCCCAGAGTGGCTGGTGCCCAGGGATGTGGTCTGGGCTGGGCCCAGATACTCACCTCTGGGCCAGAAGGGAAGTCAGGGGCAGGATGGGAGCTGGGGGCAGGTCTCTAAGTCTCAGGAAATGGCTGGTGTCTTGGGCAAATGGGCGTGGGGGCAGGGCGTGGAGATTCCAGGGACTGCCGGGGGGCTTGGAAAAGGGGAATCCCTCTGGTTGGGCTAGAAGGGGACCTGCCCGGTGGCCAGAACCTGGGGCCAAGTTGGGTAGGTCTTCCCCAGAGTGGCTGGTGCCCAGGGATGGTGTCCAAGCTGGGTCCGGATACTCACCTCTGGTCCAGAAGGGAAGTTGGGGGCAGGATCCACTTTTTCTTTTCTTAAGGAGAATACTGAGTTTAATATTTTCTTCCACCCCCAACCCTATAAACCATCATCCATAACCCTAAGAAATATGAAACCTTAGGGAGAAGGGGAGTCTTTTTCTTAGAATTGCTTCCTGCTGTTTAGGGGGTGATGGTATCTCTGTTGGGTACTGTAAGAAAGCTCAGATTAGTTAAATTTAAGTGAGACTAACTGTAGATTCCACAACAAGTCTCAGAGTAATAGGTAAGATTGTCTGAAATTCTGGCAAGAACTGTATGATGATTACCATGGCATCACTCTGGAAAGGGTAGAGTTGTTGTTGTTGGGGCCCCATCTTCCTTCTGAAGACTTCAGAGATTGCTATTGGAAAACTTATTTTTTTTATCAAAATGGGAAGTTTGGATATAAAGATGACATGACATGTAAGAAAGGATTCGGAGAAATCAAGAGTAAGCATGGAGAGAATTAGAATCTTGAAGACAATGGTCCCTTTTTATTGGTTTCCTTCTGTCCCACACCAGAGGGCTCTTCTGATATGGGACTGAAGAATCTTTCAACCTTTTCTTTTAGCAATGCACTTGGGTTTAGAGAAGGAGTGAGGCAATTCCATCTCCAAAGCCAGCTTGGTTTATAATTGAATTGGAACCACAACTTTTCTAGATTGATAGGGATATAGATGTTAGACAGTGAGATTTTACCCTGTGTAAATTGGTACCAATAGATTCTTCCTTTCTGCTGTAAACATTCAGATATCCAAGGCCTTATGATTTCTGGGAGATGGGTATTTCCATTATCCTGGAAAGACAAAAACAAAACCTATCCCAAACTTTGATTGTTAAATTTTTCTTACAACTTGTAGAGATGTCACATTGGTGGATGATCTTTTACTTTTCTTCATCAAGGGGTTTCTCCTGTTCGAATCAAATTTTTATTAATTATGTTGGTATTCATAGCTTTTCTTCTCCTGCAGAAACAATAGCAAAACCTCTTCCCCAACGTAGGACATATCCATGTTTCCGTTCTGAGGTCAACACTTCTCCTGAGGTTGGTTTAGCTCAGGAGTTTTGTCTCTTGTCCAATGTCTCTCCACAGCTGTTGCTCCTTTCTCATCAGCATTGATAAAATTAAAGGTTAATAAAGCACTATGCAATCTATTTCATGGAATCATTGTTACCTGTTGCTGTTTATTTAGCATATCCTTTAAAGTTTGATTGGATCTTTCTATGACTGCTTGGCGTGTGGGATTGTGTGGTATACCTGCAACATGCTTTATATTGTAATAAGCAAAGAACTGTCTCATTTTATTGGAGATATATGCTGGGGCATTATCTGTCTTAATTTGTACCCATTATTCCCATGATGGCCATAACTTCTAATTGGTTCATCGAATCAGCCTTTTCAGAACTCATAGGAGTTGCCCACTGAAATCCAGAATAGGAGTCAATGGTATGGTGTACATACTTTAATCTTCCAAATTCTGCAAAATGAAACATATCCATCTGCCAAATTTCATTTCTTTGTATACTTTTGGATTACTCCCTGCAGGTAATGGAGTTTGGCTATAGAAGGAACAAGTAGGACATTTTTTTTCACAATATCCTTAGCTTGTTGACAAGTGATGAAGAAATCCTTTTTCAAACCTTTGCTATTTACATGGTGTTTCTTATGAAATTCTGAGTCTTCTAGCACATTACCTATTAGTAACTGATCAACCTCATCATTGCAGTGTGCTAGAGGTCCTGGCAGACCTGTATGGGATCTGATATGTGTTTTATATATATATTCCCTTTTTCTGATGATTTCCTGCAATTGTATGAATAATGAAGTTAATTCTGTATTATCAGGAATAAATTCAGCAGTTTCAATATGTAAAACAACTCTTTGCATATTGAGAGTCAGTGACTATATTGAGGGGTTCTGTGAAGTCCATCAGTACCATAAGAATGGCATGCAGTTTTCTGCCTTTTGTACAGAGTTATACCATTTTGTATCACTTTACTTAAGTCTTCTGATTTGTATCCTGCTTTCCCTGATTTTTTGCATCTGTATAGAATGTGAGGACTCCAGAAATTGGTTTTTGTCATACAATGTGAGGAAGGAACCATTCAGTCTTCTTTATGAATTCTATCTCTTGCTTTTGGGATAGTGGTTATTAATCTCTCCCAAAAAGTTACTGCAGGCTCTCTGCCAGTATTCATTATCTTTCCACAGTGATGAAATTTTCTCATTAGATAAAGGTACTACAATTTCTTCTAATTCCATTCCTGTCAACTGGTGAGGTCTTAATTTACCTTTTTGAATCAAATCAGAGATCTTTTCTATATGTCTTTAATTTCTTATTTGGTTTACATGGTAGGAATATCCATTCCAATATAATATCTTCCCTCTGCATCAAAATACCTGTTGTGGAATGTCTGGAGGGGAATATGACAAAAATGCAGGATCCACACGATCCACATGTGCTTCTTGAATTGTCCTTTCTACTAGAGCCAATTCCTTCTCAACTTCTGCTGATAATTCTCTTGGACTATTTAATTCTTTTTCCCCTTCTAGAGTATTAGCCAAATTTTGTAGTCCATCTTTGGGTATTCCCATGATATCCAGTAAGTTGAAAATGCTTCCTAACAACTTTTGAAAATCATAAAAAGTTTTCAATCAAGCTCTCCTTAGTTGTACCTTTTGGGGTCTAAATTTTGTAGTTCTATCTTATATCCTAAGTAATTAATAGAATCTACTTTTTGTATTTTTTAACATTTATTACTTTATTACATATACAGTGTTCTACCTGCATGTATGTCAGGCCAAAAGAGGGCACCAGATCTCATTATGGATAGTTGTGAGCCACCATGTGGTTGCTGGGAATTGAACTCAGGCCCTCTGGAAGAGCAGCCAGTACTATTAACCTCTGAGCCATCTCTCCAGCCTTCCTCTTTGTATTTTTTTCAGGAACAATTTGCAGTCTCTAGCGAGTCAAAATTTTTTTTTTACTTCTTCAAATATGCTTCTAATGTGTCTAACTTTGCATCAGCTAATAGGATGTCATCCATATAGTGATAAATTATGGATTGTGGAAACTTTACATGAATTATCTCTAATGGTTTTTGCACAAAGTATTGGTACAAGCTAGGGCTGTTTAACATTCCCTGTGGGAGGACCTTCCATTGATATTTCTTGACTGGCTGGGAATTGTTATAATTAGGTACTGTGAAGGCAAATTTTTCTCTATCATTTTCTTGTAAGGATATGGTAAAGAAACAGTCTTTTAAGTCAATAACTTTTTTTTTCCGAGACAGGGTTTCTCTGTGTAGCTTTGTGCCTTTCCTGTAACTCACTCTGTAGCCCAGGCTGGCTCCGAACTCACATAGATCTGCCTGGCTCTGCCTCCCAAGTACTGGATTAGAGGCATGTGCCACCACCACCCGGCAGGAGAGGTCCCTCTTAATATTCTTTTTTTTATGATTTATTTATTTATTATGTATACAGTATATGTGTCCCTAAAGGCCAGAATAGGACACCAGATTTCATTACAAGTGGTAGTGAGCCACCATGTGGTTGCTGGGAATTGAACTCAGGACCTCTGGAAGAGCATTCAGTGCTCTTAACCACTGAACAATCTCTCCAGCCCTTAAGTCAATAACTATTTTGGCCATTCTTTGGGTAGCAGAGAGGGCAAGGGCATCCCAGTCTGTAGGGAACCATCAGTTGAATTACTTTATTAATAGCTCTCAGATCTGTCAGCATTCTCCAATTACCAGTATTTTTTTTAAATAACAAATACAGGAATTGCAAGGGCTGGTAGTTTTTTCAATGTGTTGAGCATTTAACTGCTCTTGAACCAGCTGTTCTAAAGCTTGTAGCTTCTCTTTTGTCAAAGGCCATTGTCCAACCCATAGGTTTAGTACTTAGCCTTTTTAAAGGTAAGGCAGTTGGTACTGCTAAGAATTCAACAGCAGTTGTGCTCTGTTTTTGTACAGCCTGAATGGTTGGTGACTGTTTTTTATACCATGTTATGATATTATTCCTAGAAACATGCATTGATCTGTATTATTTTTCTGAGAGTGTAGGAATTTCAATCTGGGTATTCCACTGTTGTAACAGATCTCAGCCCAAAAGATTTACTGCTACATTTGCTACATATGGCTTCAACCTTCCTCTCTGTCCTTCTGGCCCTATGCATTCAACCCATCTCGAACTCTGTTTTATCTGAGATAGGGTTCCAATCCCTAAAAGTTGGACATCTACCTCTTGAAGAGACCAATTCAGATGCCATGATTTTAGTGTAAGTATAGTCACATCTCCACCTATGTCTACCAGGCCCTCTAGAACCAGGCCATTAATTTGAATTCTAAGCTTTGGTCTTTGTTCATTTATGGAAGTCTGCCAAAATATTTGTTTTACTGTATTCTTTGAAATTGTGATTCATCTATCAGAGCTGTTTTATCATCCATTGCAGTATCGGTTTTTACATTAGGCATTGCTTTATTCAGTTGTCCTGGAGAATTTCTTCCACATTTGGTGCAAATGTTTGTACCACGTTTGATTTGGGGGCATGCAAGATGCCCCCTGAGGCATTTCCTGCCAGTAAAGGGTTGCCTCGTATATCTATTTTTGATCTGCACTCACTGGTCCAATGTCGGCTTTTGCCACATTTTCTACATAATCCAGGAGGTTGGGATCTCCTGTTTTGGCTTTTTCTACAATTTGGTGAAGATCTTTTCCCAATCTGTAGGCTGTCATTTTGTCTTATTGACCATGTCCTTTGCCCTACAAAAGCTTCCCAGTTTCAAGAGGTTCCATTTATTAATTGTTGCTCTCTCAGTGTCTATGCTACTGGTATTGTATTTAGGAAGTGATCACTGTGCCAATGTGTTCAAGAATACTTCCTACTTTCTCTTCTATCAGGTTCAGTGTAACTGAATTTATGTTGAGGTCTTTGATCCGCTTAGAATTGAGTTTTGTTTGTACATGGTGACATAGTTCACAACCCAAGTATTCATTAATTTTGGCTGTGTTTTATAGATTAATTAGAACATTATCAGAAAAGCAGTTATACAGAACCCATAGCCCAGAGAGCTCATGATCTGTGAAGCATGTCTCCTTTGAGAAAGAGGCATAACATGGGCACTCTGCCAGGGACCTCCAGGGAGCTTAGTCCCGTGGGACACGTATCTCCCATCCGCTATTATTGACATAATTGTTCATGTCACACGAACGAAAATGGAGTTAGTGTGGCAGTGGATGAGGTTTGACTTCTCCTCATCAAGGGGTTTCTCCTGTTCGAATAGAATTTTTTTATTAATTTTGTTGGTATCCATAGCTTTTCTTCTCCTTCAGAAACAAAAGCAAAACCCCTTCCCCAATATAGGACATATCCAAGTTTCCATTCTGAGGACAACACATCTTTGAATTAAACCAGTTGGTTTATCTCATGAGTTTTGTCTGTTGTCCAGTGTCTCTCCAGTTATTGCTCCTTTCTCATCAGCATTGAGAAAATTCAAAGTTAATAAAGCACTATGCAATCTATTTCATGAATCATTGTTACCTGTTGCTGTTTATTTAGCATATCTTTTAAAGTTTGATTGGATCTTTCTATGACTGCTTGGACTATGGGATTGTGTGGTATACTTGTAAAATGCTTTATATTGTACTAAGCAAAGAACTGTCTCATTTTATTGGAGACATATGCTGGGGTATTGTCTTTCTTAATTTGTACAGATATTGCCATGGTGGCCATAACTTCTAATAGGTGTGTAATCACAGAATCAGCCTTTTCAGAACTCATAGGAGTTACCCACTGAATCCTGAATAGGTGTCAATGGTATGGTGTACATACTTTAATCTTCCAAAGTCTGCAAAATGTAACACATCCAGCTGCCAAATTTTATTTCTTTGTATACCTTTTGGATTGCTCCCTGCAGGTATTGAAGTTTGATTATAGAAGGAACAAGTAGGACATTTTTTTCCACAATATCCTTAGCTTGTTGCCAAGTGATGGAAAAATCCTTCTTCAAACCTTTGCTATTTACACGGTGTTTCTTATGAAATTCTGAGGCTTCTAGCACATTACTTATTAGTAACTGATCAATCTCATAATTAACTTGTGCTGGACATCCTGCAGAACTGTATGGGATCTGATATGTGTTTTATATATAAGATGTTCTCTTTTTCTGATGATTTCCTGCAATTGAATGAATAATGAAGTTAATTCTATATTATCAGGAATAAATTCAGCAGTTTCAATATATAAAACAACTCTCTCAGCATATTGAGAGTCAGTGACTATATTGAGGGGTTCTGTGAAGTCATCAGTACCATAAGAATGGCATTCAATTCTGCCTTTTGTACAGAGTTGTATCACTTTAAGTCTCCTGATTTGTATCCTGCTTTCCCTGATTTATTTGCATCTGTATAGAATGTGAGGACTCCAGAAGCTTGTTTTTGTCATACAATGTGAGGAAGGACCCATTCAGTCTTCTTTATGAATTCTATTCTCTTGCTTTTGGGATAATGGTTATTAATCTCTCCCAAAAAGTTACTTCAGGCTCTCTGCCAGTATTTATTATCTTTCCATAGTGATGAAATTTCCTCACTAGTTAAAGGTACTACAATTTCTGCTAGGCCCAATCCTGTCAACTGGTGAAGTCTTAGTTTACATTTTTGAATCAAATCAGAGATCTTTTCTATATAAGTATTTAATTTCTTATTTGGTTTACATGGTAGGAATATCTATTCCAACATAATATCTTCCCTCTGCATCAAAATACTTGTGGGGGAATGTCTGGAGGGGATTATGACATGTGCTTCTCAAATTGTCTGTTCTACTAGAGCCAATTACTTCTTAGCTTTGGCTGATAATTCTCTTGGACTATATAATTCTTTGTCCCCTTCTAGAGTAATAGCCAAATTTTGTAGTTCATCTTTGGGTGGACTATATCTAACTTAACCCAGTAAGTTAGAAATGCTTCCAAACTACTTTTGAAAATCATTAAGAGTCTTCAATCGATCTCTCCTTAGTTGTACCTTTTGGGATCTAATTTTTTGAGCTCTATCTTATATCCTAAGTAATTAATAGAATCTCCTCTTTGTATTTTTTTAAAAGATTTATTAATTATATATACAGTATTCTACCTGCATGTATGTAAGTTTTTATGTTCTTCAGAAACACATGATTCCATGGGCCTTATCTTATCAATTAATGATAATCTTCCTTCCTTATATAGTGTCTGAGTGGCCACAACTTCACTCTGGATAGTTAGTGTTCTATCCATTAAATATTCATATTTATTATCAATAAAATCAATTTTGGATACAAGCCTATTTTGTAAATCTGATTAGCAGGTCCCAGAGAAAGAATCTTTTTATATAAACCTTCATTGCTATCTTTTAAAGCCTGTATCAGTCCCAATAATGACTCATCTTTGTTCTTATTAGTTAACCAGTGTTTGAACACTGTGTGAATTATTACCATGAATGCCAAAATTGTACAAGCCAGATATGCCTTAAGAAGGTCATATATTTCCAGGAAAATGTCATTCATCATACAGGCAAAAAGGTTTTTAAATTCTTGTGAGGAAATGTTGTCTGCCATATTACAAGAATTACTCAAATTTTGTTAGTCAGTTTTAAGGTGTAAAATTATCAAGTACTTTTACTTGAAGATGCTGGTTTGCCTGTCTTACCTTTCCATGGTTTTTTGCGGGGGTGTAGTAGCACTTTTCAGCCAGCAGGAGGCATTGGTATAGCTCCAAAGCAGATCCTGTTGAATGCCTTGGCTGGCGGTAGAGTGAGCACAGGCAGTAGGCAGTTCTTCTGGTGACTCCCTGGAGCTTCAGGGTGTGGAGTTCCAGGCCACTCTAAGCCGCTCTCTGCCTCTACAGACAGGAGAACTACCAGCAGGCATGGCTCCAAGCCCTCTCTGTACCTAAGTAGGATGCCACCAGGGACAGTGCTGTATCTATTTTAACTAAGTGAAACTGTGGAAGCCTTGGGCTAGGGTGGGGAGCTGGCACTCAGGGAGGAGGGAGAATGCCTCACTCACAGTGGTTTTGCTGGTCTGGGGGCTAAACTTGCCATGGAACTGAGACCAGATTAGCTCCTTTTCAGGAATGGAATTCTGTAGGTTTTTCCTGGTTTTACGGAGCTCTGCAGGTGGTACCCTGCAGCTTCAAGTGCCCGCCAGTTGGGGAGGAGGCTGAGGGTTGGAGCCACCTAGGCCTTTAGAATTTGCCCCACATTGGGCACCAGTTATTGGTGAAATTATTAAGGACATTCCACATAGTTAAAAGGGAGGTTTATTTTGTGGGGTAACTTACAAGTGAAGGGATAGGTAACAGGATCTGGGAAAGGTGTAGCACAGTCCTGCGGTGTTCTCTGGAGAACTCTGCTTGGTCTACCTTCAGTGTCCAGGGTCCAGGAACCAAGAGAGCCAGCACATCTAGATCTCAGGTCTTCAGGGTCCTCTCTTGGCCCCACATTGCAGGCATGACAGTTACCAAAGCCTCAATGAGGGTTGGAACTTCCAGATCAAAGCTGGAATGGCTACCCACTACATCTCGGAGTCATTTGAATTTACATTTTCCTAATGGCAAAGGATGTTGAGCAATTCCTTAAGAGTCTTTCAGCCATTTGAAATTCTTTTGTTGAGAATTCTCTGTTTAGATCTGTAGCCCATTTTTTAATTGGATTGTTAGGTATTGTGATATCTAGTTTCTTGAGTTCTTTATATTCTGCAGAACAACCCTTTGTCAGATGTGGAGTTGGTGAAGATCTTTTCCCAATCTGTAGGCTGTCATTTTGTCTTATTGACCATGTCCTTTGCCCTACAAAAGCTTCCCAGTTTCAAGAGGTCCCATTTATTAATTGTTGCTCTCTCAGTGTCTATGCTACTGGTATTGTATTTAGGAAGTGATCACTGTGCCAATGTGTTCAAGAATACTTCCTACTTTCTCTTCTATCAGGTTCAGTGTAACTGAATTTATGTTGAGGTCTTTGATCTGCTTAGAATTGAGTTTTGTTTGTACATGGTGACATATATGGATCTATTTGCAATCTTCTACATGTTGACATCCAGTTATGGCACCACCATTTGTTGAAGATGCTTTCTTTTTTTCCATTGTACAGTTTCGCCTTCTTTGTCAAAAATCAAGTGTTCATATGTGTGCAGATTAATGTCAGGGTCTTCAATTCAATGCCATTGTCCACATGTTAGTTTCTATGCCAGTACCAAGCTGTTTTTATTACTATATCTCTATAGTAGAGCTTGAAGTCAGGGGTCTTAATGCCTCCAGAGGTTGCTTTATTGTACAGGATTCTTTTAGCTATAGTGGGTTTTTTTTCCCATATGAAGCTGAGTATTGTTCTTTCCAAGTCTCAAGAATTATGTTGGGACTTTGTTGGGAATTGCACTGAATTGTAGATTGCTTTTGGTAAGATTGCCATTTTTTACTATGTTAATCCTACCTATCCATGAGCGTGGGAGATCTTTGCATTTTTCTGATATCTTCTTCAATTTCTTTCTTCAGAGACTTAACGTTCTTATCATAAACGACCTTCACTTGCTTAGTTAGAGTTACCCCAAGGTATTTTATATTATTTGGGGCTATTGTAAAGGGTGATGTTTCACTGATTTCTTGCTTAGCCCTTTTATCATTTTTATACAGGAGGACTACAGATTTTTTTGAGTTAATCTTGTATCCTGCAACATTACTGAAGGACTTTATCAGCTGTAGATGTTCCCTGATAGAAATTTTGGAGCCACTTATATACACTATCATATTGTATGCAAATAGTGAAAGTTTGACTTCTTCCTTTCCAATTCCAACCTTTTGATCTCCTTTTGTTTTCTTATTGTTCTGGTTAAAACTTCAAGTACTATATTGAATAAATATGGGTAGAGTAGACAGCCTTGTCTTGTTCCTGATTTTAATGGAATTGCTTTGAGTTTTTCTCCACTTAATTTGATGTTGGCTGTTGGCTTGCTGTAAATTGCCTTTATTATGTTTAGGTATGTTCCTTTTATTCCTGATCTCTCTAGGACCTTTATCATGAAGGAGTATTGGATTTTGTCAAAGGCTTTTTCAGCATCTAATGAAATGATCATGTGGCTTTTTTTTTTCAGTTTGTTTTTATTGTGTATCATGATGACAGATTTTTATATGTTGAATCATCCTTGCATCCCTGGGATGAAGCCTACTTGGTCATGGTGAATAATTTTTTGAAGTGTTCTTGGAGTCAGTTTGCCAACATTTTGTTGTGTACTTTTGCATCAGTTTTCATGAGAGAGACTGGTCTGTAATTCTCTTTCTTTGTTGCATCTTTGTGTGGTTTAAGTATCAGGGTAACTGTAGCCTCATAAAAAGTTTGGTAATGTTCCTTCTATTTCTATTGTGCACAAGAATTTGAAGAGTTATTGGAATTAGCTCTTCTTTGAAAATCTGGTAGAATTCTGCACTGAAACCATCTGGTCCCAAACAAAAAATGTTGGGAGTCTTTTAATGACTGTTTCTATTTCCTTAGCGGTTATTGGTCAATTTAAATAGTTTATCTGTTCTTGATTTAACTTTGGTATGTGGTACCTATCCATAAAATTGTCCATTTCTTTCAGATTTTTCAGTTTTGTGGAGTATAGGTTTTTGAAGTATGACCTGGTGATTCTCTGGATATCCTTGTTATTTGTTGTTATGTCTTCCTTTTTATTTCTGATTTTGTTAATTTGGATTCTCTCTCTCTCTCTCTCTCTCTCTCTCTCTCTCTCTCTCTCTCTCTCTCTCTGCCTTTTGCTTAATTTGGATAAGGGTTTATCTATCTTGTTGATTTTTTCAAAGAACCAACTCTTTGTTTCATTGAGTCTTTGTATTGTTCTCATTGTTTCTATTTCATTGATTTCAGCCCTCAATTTGATTATTTCCTGGCATCTATTCCTCCTGGATGAGTTTGCCGCTGTTAAGTCACTAGTATGAGATTTCTCTATCTTCTTTATGTGGGCATTTAGTGCTTTGAATTTTCCTCTTAGCATTGCTTTCATAGTGTCCCATAAGTTTCAGTATGTTGTACTTTTCTTTTCATTGATTTCTAGGAAATCTTTAATTTCTTTCTTTATTTCTTTCTTGACCCATTGGTGATTCATTTGGGCATTATTCAGTTTCCATGAGATTGTAGGCTTTCTGTATTTTTTGTTGTTGTTGAAATCCAACTTTAATCCATGATAGTCTGATAAAATATAGGAGGTTATTCCAATTCTTTGTATCTGTTGATATTTGCTTTGTGACCAAGCATGTGGTCAGTTTTAGAGAAGATTCCATGGGGTGCTGAGAAGAAGGTATATTCTTTTGTATTAGGATGGAATTTTCTGTAGATATCTCTTAAGTCATTTGAGTCATAACTTCCATTAGGTCTCTTATTTCTTCATTAAGTTTCAGTCTGGCAGATCTATCCAGTGGTGAGAGTGAGGTGTTAAAATCTCCCACTACTAGTGTGTGGGGTTTGATGTGAGATTTATACTTTAGTAATGTTTCTTTCACAAATGCGGGTGCCCTTGTATTTGAGGCATAAATGTTCAGAATTGAGACTTCATTTTGATGGATTTTCCCTGTGATAAATATGTAATGTCCTTCTCAATCTCTTTCAATTGATTTTAGTTTGAAGTCTATTTCATTAGATATTAGGATAGCTACACCAGCTTACTTCTTAAGTCCATTTGATTGAAAAGTCTTTTCCCAGCCTTTTACTCTGAGGTAGTGTCTGTCTTTAAAGTTGAGATGTGTTTATTTTATGCAGCAGAAGGATGGATCCATTCTCTCAGCCTGTGTCTGTTTATAGGCAAATTGAGACCATTGATATTAATAGATATTGATGACCACTGTTTTTTAATTCCTGTTATTTTTTGTTGGTGGTGTTGTGTATTTCTCTTCTTTGGTATTTGTCAGTGTGGGGTTATCTGTTGCCTGTGTTTTCATGGGTTTATCTAACTTCCTTAGTTTAGATTTTTTCCTTCTAGTACTTTCTGTAGGGCTTGTTTTGTATATTATTTAAATCTGGTTTTACCATGAAATATTTTGTTTACTCCGTCTATGGCAATTGAGACTTTTGCTGGATATAATAGTCTGGGTTGGCATCCATGGTCTCTTAGTGTCTGCATAATATCTGTCCAGGACCTTCTGGCTTTCAGAGTCTCCATTGAGAAGTCAGGTGTTATTCTTATGGGTCTGCCTTTATATGTTCCTTGACCTTTTTCCTTTGGAACTCTTAATATTATTTCTTTATTCTGTATGTTTAGTGGATTCATTATTATGTGGCGAGGGACCTTTTTTTTTTTTTTATCCAGTCTATTTGGTGTTCTGTAAGCTTCTTGTACCTTCATAGGCATTTCTTTCTTTAGGTTGGGAAAGTTTTCTTCTATGATTTTATTGGATAAATTTTCTGTGCCTTTGAGTTGGTATTCTTCTTCTGCTATCCCAATTATTCTTAGGTTTTATCTTTTTTTGGTATCCCAAATTTCCTGGACATTTTGTTTTATGACTTTTTTTGACTTATTGTTTTCTTTGACTGATGAATCTATTTCCTTTATTATATCTTCAATGCCAGAGATTCTCCCTTCCATCTCTTTTATTCTGTTGGTTATGCTTGCATCTAAAGTTCCTGTTCATTTGATTAGATTTTCCATTTCAGCATTCCTTCAGTTTTTAACTTCTTTATTGCCTCTATTTCAGTTTTCAAATCTTGGACTATTTCCTTCACCTGTTTAATTGCTTTTTCTTGGCTTTCTTTAAGGGTTTTATTTCTTACAACTTTTTGTTTGTCTTTTCTTCCATTTCTTTAAGAAAAATTTTCATTTTCTCTTTAAAGGCCTGTATTGTCTTCTTAAAGTCATTTTTAAGGTCAGTTTCTTCTGTGTCTTCTGTGTTGGAATGTTCAGGTCTTGTTGATGTAGAACCACTAGGTTCTGATGGTGCCATATTGGTCTTTATGTTGTTGACTATATATTTGCACTGGTGTCTACCCATCTCTTCCTCTACTCTATGCAAGTTTTGTCTATGTCTGAGGGAGCCTCTCTTGGTCCGATTGATATTCTTGGTCTAATGGGATTAAGATTTACAAAAGTAAGAAAATGGGAAAAGCCCAGAGGCAAAACGTAAATGGGATAATCTAAAATTATCAAAGCTGGCCAGAAACTAAGCCAAGTTAAGGCCAGGCATTCATAATTAAGAATAAGCCTCTGTATGTGATTTACTTGGGAGCTGGGTGGTAGGCCCCCCTCAAAAAAGTGCAAAAAAATAATGTTACAACACAAATCTACACAAAATGCTCAAAGAGTACAAAAAATTATCAGAACAGACACTGTCAAGACAAATTATTAATAAGTGACTGATTGCTTATCTAAAGCAACAAGACTTGAGTTCTTCTGAAATGTGGTAAATGGGTAGCCATGGGAGCCCACAAGGACACAGGTCAGCTGTACTCTGCTGGAGTTTATGCCTCCTGTAAGGAGAGAAAAGGAACTTGGGGGCATGAAGATCAACTTATCTGAATGGCATCATATTCTGCTTCCTTAATACTTTCAAAAGCTTCAGTTAGTGTCCCTGAGTGATGGTGACTCCAGTTGAAATCCAGATTATTAGGAGATCCTGAGACTTAAACAGAAGTCACTGTAAGGCTGGGGCAATCAGGCATTTACAAAGAGATGTGGGGTGTAGATGAACTGTTAGGGATGAGTTCTGGATGTGAGAGCCAGAGGATCAAATGACCAGAGGGCAATGATCAGGGTGTACCTGAGGACAAGCTGGCTCCTCCTGTGCTCTCTGTATCTACCCAGCTGTGGTGGGTTAGCCACCTCCAGGTCTTCCACTCTTGCCTTATTCTTGGCAACTACAGTATAGCTGCCAGTGACAGCACCCTGCATCCTCCCATGCAGTGGTCTCCTCCCTGTCATCATCCCTCTCACCTGACTGCCTGACAAAAGAAAGAATAGTGTAAAGAGAGGTTTATGTCTCTCCCTTTGGCTAACTATTAGGTAAACAGTAGACTCAAAGAAATTCAAATTTCCCTTGCAATCACATTCTGGGGAAAAAAAACAGAGTCTGGCCAAGGAGAATGTTTCTGCTGAAGAATTATTGCACCCTACCTGAACAGATATCTTGCAGGAGACAGAGGAGTAAAGAATGGGGGAGGGCTTCATGGATAGGTAGAAATTCATTATATGGCTTGGGTAGCTTACTTACTTGTGTGCAGCTCTTGCTTTATACCTACACAGGATGACAAGAATATTTAACTTCTATCTTCATCACTGTTCCAATTTAGTCCCATTGAATACATATCATGTTTCTGATTTTTACAATATTTTTTTTTCTTTTCTATTGTCCTCTTTTTAAAACTTATTTTAAAGAACAGTCTCACTATGACTCCCTTGCTGGCTTCAAACTCACTAAATAGATTTAGGCTTTTCCAAAACATCAGAGAGATTTACCCACCTTGTATTCAGAGGACCTGTATTATAGTTGGACACATCACAATTAACTAATTTGACTCTTTAAATTAACTTATTGAGGATGAGTACCTGAGCCTGGCTGATTAAGTGTAGGTAGGACACAGGCTCTAATCCTAACTCCTGTAAAAGAAGTGTCTCATCAGCCCTCCTGTCTTACAGTCCATTGTCTTCCAACTATGAGCAGTACTGTCTTTCTTTATCATTGAGTCTGGTATAATTTTTGTTTTATATTTTATCAGAATCTGAAGTCTGTCTGTTTCATAATTTACTCCTTTGGTTTCTTCTATGATGTGTTTTCATTGACGCTGGCATTGGGTAGGAGAGTCACCTTACAAAGAGGCAAGTTCTTTGTTTGCAGTACATAGTCTAGAATTCACCCCTGCTCCACAAGTGCTGTACTAGGCTCAGCTCCCTAAGAGACTGCAGTAACAAGCATGGACCACTGTTCCTGATTGCAAATTAACTTCTGCATCAGAAACACCTTCTTATTGTTCCCATTTAGAATGGTGCAGGGTTGCTTTATTTTCTATCATAAGCTAAATGTTAATTTTATATTCTGATATAGGTTCAAATTAGTCATGACAAATACACAATTCCAGAGGCGTTTTTGGAAAAACAACCTCCCCCCTTTTTTGTGAGTCAGGTTTTCTCTGTGTAATAGCCCTAGCTGTCCTGGAACTCACTCTGTAGACCAGGCTGGCATCAAACTCACAGAGATCCTCCATCTCTGCCTCTTAAGTGCTGGGATTAGAGGTGTGTACCACCACTGCCCAGAACAACCTCACTTTTTTGTGAGTAGTACAAGATTTAACAGTCACTACCAATGTAATTTTGGAAATGGTTCTTGAACAGTAAACATTTCATGCATACTTACTGACTAGATATTGTCCAACTGACCAAATATGAATTGAGACAGATGGTTAGTAATTGAAGTATTGCTCATTTATTGAGAAAGTGAAAGGTCCTCTGGGGGGTAGAACTTCACTAGTAAGAAAGAACGCACAAAAGCTCCTGACCACCCAAAGTCTCACTGATGTCCTCTTCTTTCTTTTGGTTCATTGGTCTTTGATGTGCATGCATGGTTTTATGCATGTCTACATGTGTGGGGGCATATCATTTGTACACATCTGTGTGGAGGCCGGAAGTTGAGTTTTGATCTTTGTCTTAGATGCTGTTCTCTTGACATGAGGAGACTAGAAAGTGAAAATAAAAGCATTGTTCAGTGCATGATGTTCTGGTGCATGATGCAGCAAGTGTGGACAACAAATATGGAGCAAGGGAGTCTATAGTTGTTGACTTTTATTCTTATAGGGCCACCACTCAGCTCCCAAATAACCATAGGGACAACTATTCTTACTTAGGAATGCCCACCCTTAATTGGCTTATGTCTAGCCAGCTTTTCTTTACTTAAATTATCCCATCTACCTATGGCTTTTACCATAGGTAAAAGGTAAAAGGGCTTTTACCTTTTTCTATTCTGTATTCATTGTGTGTTTATGGATACCTCCATTATGTTTCATGCCATAGTAATCCAGAAGCCACATGTCATTTACATTTTATAAAACCATTAGTGAAGAAGATGGCCAAGTGGTGACTGACATGGCTGCTTCCATTGTGATGATGTCACCAGCAAAGATGGGGGCAAACCATGTAGTTCTTTTCTGCTTAAGATAAGTTTAACCCCATAGGAAGGTGAGCCCATTCCCCATCAGGCACAAGTCCCTGTAGGATATACCCATCTCAAGGGTTAAATGTGCACTGTTACACCATTTCCTTTAAAAATCCACTTTAGTTAGTTTAGCATGAATATAGGAGGAGATGTTGCCTAGGGCCTAGACAAGTAGGCCATGAATAGCAAAGGAATAAAGGAAAAGGAGTCCATGGTCTTAATCAGAGTCAGTTGAGCTCGTATGTCTTACATAGTAATTGTAACTGTGGAAGCCAAGCATTGTCATCCAAGGGTTTTAACTTTGCAGTCCTAAAACACAAGATATTTCTTGCCCCAGTTATCCCAGGTAAGTATGCTGTAAGCTGAGATCAGATTGATCTGTCATCCTCCATATGGGGTAGAATTTAAATCTTTTGGAAACAAAGTTTTTGAAAGAGTTCATCCTAATAAAACCTTGGTAGCTTTTTGTGGCACTTTTACTCAGGAAAGCATTACCTCATGGCATCCTCTAAGACAGACTTAACCACACCAAGATACTAGCTTTGTTCCTTCCACCAGACCTGATCTGAGGTTTCTCAGATTCTCTGAGTGAACTGGCTGGGGTGGGATACAGTGGATAATGCTATGCATGCAGAGGAAAGATAGGGACTTAAACCCAAGTTTGAGGCCTCCCATTCTTCAATCTCCTTTATCAGGGTAGGGCAGGTTATATTAAGGAAGCCTGTAGGTCAGCCTGAGAACTTGACCCATGTCTGCTTAAGGTAAATATTTTCTTTCTTCAGTTTCTTTATCTCTTTAGAGCTCTTTCTACATAGATTGTCTTCCCATCTTGGTTTACATTGTTCTTAGTGTCCCTTTATAGAGATTTCTTGCACACAAATTTCATGCCAAACACGTTTCCAGGATGACCTGACCACCAAAGGAATTTTATTCTCTTCCCATAGCATTTTTCTACCTTTAGTCTGTGTACAGATTGGTCATGTGTTTCCTGGTAACTTCCTGGTACCACTGTCACTGTGATGTCCAGACACTTCTACCCCTGGGGTTCTTTTGCTGAACTGCAGAGTTCCAGAGGCACAGGGCCACTTCAGAAGCTGTTGGGAAGCCTTTATCCTATGAGGCCATCTGAGGTGGTTCCCCAGGTGAGCTATGGTCTTAGACTAACTCGTGAATTGCTACAAATAACTGTCTGTCTAAGGCAAACTTTTCTCTTGCTCAGGGGGTGTGCTAGTGAAAGGGGAACTTACCTAGACAGAAACTGCACTTGATTTTATTCGAAGGAAAGTGGTGTCTGTGTCTTTTTCCCAATATTTGGGGTCACACATCTTAATCTTATTCACTATATGAGTATGTAAACAATTGGTCCATAGAATAGGAAGGAGGAAGGCATACTGCTCTCAAAAAAGAAGAGTTGCTGTTCCAAGCCATCAAATTTCTAGAATTTAGACTTAGGGCTGGCAATAAACAGTATTTTACTGAATGGAGGAAGTATTTCAATTTGGCTTCCATATTTTAAACTCAATTTTCATAGTCTTTGATAGTAAAGATTGATATTTAGTATTTCTTACAAGCATCAGTGTGGCTGCATTTGTTGAATCCAAAGAGAAATTAGGAAGGCTGCAGAGGCATAGCAGGCTTCTCTGATCTCCTCTATGTCTAGAGAAAGCTCTAGAGAGTGGGGCCTACATGTTGGCAGGAAGATCACTAGCTGGAGGGCCAGTAACCTAACAGTTTAGAGTCCAGTTTAAGTCAGTTTTGTAGGAGTTGAGGAGTCTTTGTGTACTTAATCTCTCTATATATAGAGTCATAGGCAGTTGGATAACATCTCTCCAGATTACATTTTTCCTGGCTGCATTTCTCTGTCCTTTGTTTAAAACTTCACTATAGTTTTGTGCTTTTTTTCTTGACTTTTTCTCTCCATCAGTTTTTTTGAAAAATATATCATGCATTCTTAATTGTTACAGTTTTATGCTTTGTGTAAAGCTCAAATTATGTCACAGTATTATTTCTTCACAATTCTATTGATCAATCTTATTTTTCTGCTTTCCATATAGATTTAGAATCAGCTTTTCTTTCATAAATCATAAAGAGTTTGTTGAGTGTATTGAATTTATGCTGCAAATTAAACACATCTGACACTATAATGTTGATTCATCTTGTTCACAATGATCATTGACTATCTCACCATTTATTTAGTTCTTTTATGTTTTGATACTATGTGAAAGTTTATTTTATTGGATAAAAATTACTTTGGGGATACACAAGTGGCCCAGCAATACTCTTCTTGGGGATGACTTGTGATTGAATACCAGTGCCAAAGTTGGGGGGCTCATAACTATCTGTCACTCCAGATTCAGGGGGTCTGACATACCCTTCTTTAGTGTGTCACTTTCATATATATGGAAGACATTCTCTCTCAAACACACACACACACACACACACACACACACACACACAAACACACATAAAAAGGGGGAATATTTTGTTTTGTCTAAAGCATTTATGACTTATAAAGGAATTAGAGCAAAACACATTGCTTTACGTATTTAACAGAAAACATACAACTTTTCTTTAAAAATTTGCTCCTGCCGGGTGTTGGTGGTACACGCCTTTAATCCCAGCACTCGGGAGGCAGAGCCAGGTGGATCTCTGTGAGTTTGAGGCCAGCCTGGGCTACCAAGTGAGCTCCAGGAAAGGCGCAAAGCTACACAGAGAAACCCTGTCTTGAAAAAAACCAAAAAAAAAATTTTACTCTTTTGCTGTTGGTTTCAAAAGGTGTGCATTATTGTTCTTCACTGTGCTCCAGATGTACATTCAATCATCAATCATAGCAAACATAAAATAATTTCTAACTTATCATAATTGACATCATTTCCTTTACTATAAGAGTATGAAACACTTTTTATTGGTTAAAACTATTATCTCCTGTAGCGCCCATGCTACCACCCATTCACCATGTCTGAGCAAGGGGCTGAGGATTAAAAACAGAGACAAGACAGCAAGTCATTCCTCTCAGCAGAATGCCAAATGCCATTTATTAAAGGAGGGAGGAGGCCTTAAATACAGGCTTACAGCACAGTGGGAGAACCCCAGAGGGCAGAAGTTCACTACTGATGTTTTACATTCTTGCATCCTAGCAGTTTACACCAAATGCAGGATACACAAACAAGAAACCTCAGGTAAGCTGTTTTAGGAGAAAGGAAACCAGCAGGGAATCAGCATAGGGAGGACACCTGATCAAGGTCAGTAAGCAAGACAACAGCTATGAAAGAAACGGGGTGGGGGGGCAGGGCCCAACAGATTCCACCTTTACTAAAAAGAAAAATGAGCTTCTGTCTCAGGTTACATGGGACATCAGCACATCACCTTACCCATCATGGAGACACCTGCCCATGACACACAGGCACTCTGTCTTAGGTCGGTGTGTGTCCCCCAGCCATTACCCATCACTGAATACTCATTATCATACAGGCTCAACCATGTGTGAGCTGTAGGGTTAACTGCTGCCAAAGATCTCAAAGTGGCACTGGGCTTGCAATCTGTGTGTTCAACACAGAAAAGACCAACAGAAGTCCTAACCCACCCATAGCCAGTAGGCTAAGGGCAATTGAGCCATTCCCTTCCTTAACGAGCCTTAAAGCAATTTGGAGTCTTTGTAAGATGGTATCCCAAAAGTAAGTAGAACTTGAGTTTTATAAATTTTATAACTTTCAAAGCCAATCAAAATGTATATTACTGATGAATTAAATTTATCATAATTAACTGTGGTAGCTACTTTTGCTGCCAGGGTCTCCACTGCACCAGCTGTAGTAAGCAACTATGAAATAGCAATCCCAGAAACAGTAACAATGGTGGCTGCTATCACTGTAGTAGCAAAAACAGCCACAGTGAAGTCAAATTCTCTTCTGGAGCATGTGAGCACCATCTGTGTCTTACTGCCAGGGTTCACTGGCATGGACACAACTCCAGGAACACAAACCACCACAGCCCATATTTCTTGATTCCAGCATGACTTAAGCTAGCAACTCTGAAAAAGAACAACTAAGAACCACAAAGAAAAACAGAGACAGCACACAAGGAACAGAACTAATGGTCTTATAATGGCTACATTTTAGGCTCACAAATTTTAAGGTATCTTCAAAAGGGAGATATATGAATTTCCTGAGGCAATTAATGTTGCACAGAGCCATTTCTAAAAAGGTAGGTACTACACCAACTTTAAGAGGATTGTGAAAATGAAAAGGCTTATCTGGCATGCTACTGTTAACAAATGGAGGTCAATGACCATACTACCAAATAACAGGGTTACCCTTTAATCTCCAAGGTGCTTGGGTGACACATTCTCAAGCATTCTTGAAAAAGCAGTTACCATACATTGCCTTCTGAAGAATCCAACTGCATGGCTACAGTTCCTAGGCTTACATTAATGCTTGCCAAGGCTGGCTGTATTAGGCTCTCAATCCCCACTGGTATCAGAAGGGGAGAGTTTTTCACAAAGGCCCAATAGGTCTCTGCCATGTTGGGATTCAGCAGCAACCACAGGGACACACACACACAGTGCTCAGGAACCCAAAGAGGAACCTAGTTGTCCTGTAGAAAGACACAAACAGAACCCCAGGCCCACATCAACACCAGATCGGGTCCCCTCCAAGTGCCAGTGCTTCCATTGCACCAGAGGATGATTTGCAACAGGAGCCCTCCAGTGCTTATCTGCAGTGGATATTCCAGCAGAATCCACTGATAAAAAATTTTAAATATATAAAACAAGGGAAAGAATAGAATGTAGAGAGGAAAGATGAGCCCTAGCTCCCCCCTTTTTACTGTAGCAAAATAAGTGTCTCACTCTCTGCTGTGCTCAATTCTCTCTTCAGGGAGAAATAATGTTTTTTATATTTTCCTTAGGTTTTAGTTTGTTGCATATAACTTGGTTAGGCTGTTTTTGTAATGCAAAGTTTTTCATTCTCCTTCATTCATCACAGTTTTCCTGGGCATATTATTTTAGGTTTGCTGTTATAGTCTTAAGACTTAGAATGCATTGCTCTAGGCTCTTCTGGATTTCAGTTTCCACTGAGAAATCAGCTGTTATTATAAATCATTTTCCTTTATATGTGACTTATATTTTTTCTCCTATCTTAAAATATTCTTTTAAAATATTCTTTCTTTGGTAAATATACTTAATGTTTTAGCATGCCCTGATGATTTTCTTTTCTGGTATTGTGTATTTGGTGTTCTGTGTTTTTTTTTTTTCATGAATATGTTTTTCCTTAATGTAAAGAGTTTTCTTCTATGATCATGTTGAAGATCTTATTTATGCCATTAACTTGGCATGCATCGCCATCTTTGCCAATAATCAAAGGCGTGTTTTTAGGTGGTGTTCCAGATCTCTCTCTCTCTCTCTCTCTCTCTCTCTCTCTCTCTCTCTCTCTCTCTCTCTCTCTTTCTCTATCTATCTGTATGTGTCATAAATGTTCATGTGCCATTGATTTCCTTCCTTAGTTTCTCTTCTTGCTGGACTGCAACTCTGAAGTAAAATAAATTTGGTTTTGGTCATGGTGATGTATCAAAACAATAGAAAGCTAGTAAGACAAACATGAAGCTACAGAGATTATTCCATGATTTGAATTTGTTCATGATGTTTAATACTCAAATGCATGAGAATTATAAAAGAAAATAGAATTTCTAAGTGTCATCAGAAAGCTGTAAAAACTTGAAACTTATTCTCTTACAGATTATGTATGAAAGATACTGATAGGTACTTTAAAATTCTGATAAGAATTTCATAACTTTATATGACAGTGAGATACATAGATGGAATTCTCATAAAATAATTCTTAGGAAACCCTGAATCCTTCCCTCTGGGATTTGATGTTACATGAACATCCGAAGTAACAAATTATATCCAATCATCACCATTGTTTTATGTAGAAGGCCAAAGTGAATTAAGCTAATAATGTGGAAACAAAATGAGTTTCTTTAAACAACAATTTAAAAGAGTTATATTATTTTTCTTGAATGTTGCAATATGTGTTTTTATCAGACTTTATAAATTTGGAATTTTTAGTGGATTCTATTGTTATTTCCTAAGAATAATAATCCCTTATTCATCATTTGGGATATTGCATTTAAGTGATTTACTACTTCAGATGGTGTAAGAGAAAATATGATGTTTAGATGAATTAGTGAGAATAATTTGCTTCACTCTTTTACATTTTATATATGTACTTATAACAAATATTTCTTGATTTGAGCTTTTGTTGATTTAAATATGCTCATGTCTACTGGATCCTCTGTTTCTGTTTCTGTAAAGTACCCAAGGCTCAAAATTCTTTAGTATTTTGAGGATTTTATTTCTATACTACAAGAATGTAGAGCATACCAACTTTCCCCCTGCTTTTTTTGTTTTGTTTTGTTTTGTTTTTCAAGACAAAGTTTCTCTGTGTAGCCGTGTGCCTTTCCTGGAATTCACTTGGTAACCCAGGCTGGCCTCAAACTCACAGAGATCTGCCTGGCTCTGCCTCCTGAGTGCTGGGATTAAAGGTGTGTACCACCACTGCCTGGCCTTTCCTGCTTTTTTTTATTAAAAAAACATTTTTTTCATTCATTTTATACACCAATCAAATATCCCCCTCTTCCCTGCTTCCACCCCTCAGGCTGCTCCTCCCAACCCACTCCCCACTCCCACCCACAAGAAGGCAAGGCCTCCAATGAGGAGACACATGAAGTAGATGCAAGCCCAGGCCCTTCCCCCAGCCTCAAGGCTGCATGAGGTGTCCCATCATAGTGGGCTCATGCACCAGATGGATTCTGATCCTACTGCCAGGGGGCCTCCCAAGCAGATCAAGCTACATTATTGTCTCACCATGCAGAAGGCCTAGTCCAGTCCCATGTAGGCTTCACAGCCATTGATACAACTTTCATGAGTTCCCACTAATTTTGTTTGGTTGTCCCTGCATATTTCCCCATCATGATCCTAATGCACTTGCTCATAGAATCTGTCTTCTTTCTCTTTGACTAGATTCCTAGAGCTCTGCCTGGTGATTGGCTGTGGATCTCTGCATCTGCTTCCATCAGTCATTGGAGAAAAGCTCTGTGGTGAGAGTTAGGGTATTCATTGGTGTGGTGGTAATCTAATTGTACTGAAATATTATTTTGATTGTATGTTAATAAATAAAGTTGTCCGGGGGTCAGAGCTATTAGAGCCATAGCAAGAGTGTGGCGGTGTTGGCACACGCCTTTAATCCCATAGATATCTGTGTGTTCAGGGATATAGCCAGCATTGGAGACATATGCCTTTAAGACCTAGGGGGCTGTACATTCAGACAGTGACGAGGCAGTCATGTGTTTGGGTTTACAACCAATGAGAAGGCAGAACAACATATTATAAAAAAAAAGAACAGACAGGAAGTAGGTCTTTTTTCGCGAAGCTGGGACAGCAGGAGGAAGGGTGAGATTTTAGCTCTGAGCTCTGACCTCTCGACTTTCTCTTTTACATTGTTTCTGTGTTTCTTATTTAATAAGACGGTTGGTTACATCAACATCTGGCGCCCAACGTGACAAGAATCCATTAAAAACTGCTTGGCTTGACGGCAGGTCCACTTTCCCGCAAGGGCGGCAGGCGGCAGCAGGAAGCGGCAGGAAGCAGCCGAAG
>NC_051068.1:16811398-16824398 GCF_004664715.2 Peromyscus leucopus | reverse complement strand
AGTGTTGTTTTTTATGCCATTAATTTCACCTTAATTTCTGGTCACTGTCCATGACATGACCTCTGCTCATCTATAGCTTAATAGTAAGACAAAATTAGAAAATGGAATTTATTTTATCTTCTAATGGAAGGTCAGTTTTCATTTTAAAAGGAACAAAAAATGTAATATTTAATTATGAAGTTAGAAAATATGAATAAAACTAGAAACAATAGTCAACAAATGCAAAAACTTCTCCAGACATCAAAATACACAATTTCATTTTGAAAATTCCACTTGTCATTGAAAGGCAATGAAGAAGACAATTGCTACTTCAATGTTTTAGAGATACCAATTCTCCCTAATGTGTCTGAGCAACGGAATCAGTGTTCCAAAAGTCCCTCTTGCTGAAGACACCATATACTTGAATTACAGAACATGAAGAAATCAAGCTGGTAACAACTTGGAAATTTCATCCCTACCGGATAGCTTTCAGAGTACTGAAAGATGCTGTCACATTACCAGAGGACAAAAGACATCATTTATCACACTCAGTTTTGAGCTTTGTGAGCTATAATAATGACTGGGCTGCAAAGACGTTGTTCATTGGTGCAATACTGGCATTTGGGGGTTGTTGGAACATGGTCAAAATAATGACCCATGGTGAACACTGCCTTGGGCAAAGTCATTCTTTTGACCATGTTCTGACAAGAATAACCAACCACTTTCTGGTTGGATTTAAGTCTCCACAATATGAAACCAATTCCTGGTAACATTATAGACCCAAGAACTTACACATAAACCCTAGAAGAGTATTCTACTAAAAAGATATAGGGTTAAATCAATACCTAATGACTTTTTTAAAAAAAAAAAAAAATATTTTTTTTTTATTCTATACACAGTGTTCTGCCTGTATGTCTAGCGCCTGTGATACCACCAGTTCACCATTTCTGAGCGAGGGGCTGAGGATTAAAAACAGAGACAAGACAGAAGGTCATTCATCTCAGTAGAATGCCAAATGCTGTTTATTAAAGGAGGGAAGAGGCCTTAAATACAGGCTTAGAGCACAGTGGGAGAACCCTAGAGGGCATAAGTTTGCTACAGATGTTTTACATTCTTGCATCCTAGCTGTTTACACCAAATGCAGGATATACAAACAAGGAACCTCAGGTAAGCTGTTTTAGGAGGAAGGAAACCAGCAGGGAATCAGCATAGGGAGGACACCTGATCAAGGTCAGCAAGCAAGGCAACATCTACCAAGTGGGGGGAGGGCCCAACATGTATGACAGAAGAGGGCACCAGATCTTATTACAGATGGTTGTAAGCCACCATGTGGTTGCTAAGAATTGAACTCAGGACCTCTGGAAGAGCAGCCTGTGCTCCTAACCTTTGAGCCATCTCTCCAGCCCCCCCAACAATGACTTATTATTGTGCCATAAATTAAAGCATTTCTTAACTCTCATCAGAGATGCTCTGTTTTCAGTAGATGGTGATCAACAACAAAGAGAGCAACAACTGGCTAAGGTTCAGAAAGTAAGAGACTACAGATGTTCAACCTATAAATGGAATATATATGCCACACCACCTTCTCCAAAGGCTCAGGGATCATTGCAGAAGAGGGGAAGAAAGAGTAAAAGAGCAGATGCACTGGGTAACTACAAGGAAACACTGTGTGGTGATTTGAAAACAAATGGACCCCCTAAGAGAGTGGCACTATTAGGAGGTGAGGCTTGGAGTGGGTGTGACCTTGTTGGCACAAGTATGTCACTGTGGAGGAGACTTTTCAGCTTTCATATATGCTCAAGTTACACCCACTATCTCAGATCACTTCCTTTTGCCTGCAAGTGACAATGTAGGACACTGGGCTACTTCTCCAGTACTGTGTTTGCCTGCACATTACCATATCACACCATCATAATAATGCACTATATATAAGCCACTCTAGTTAAAAGTTTTTTCTTGCCGGGCGGTGGTGGCACACGCCTTTAATCCCAGAACTCGGGAGGCAGAGGCAGGTGGATCTCTGTGAGTTCGAGGCCAGCCTGGACTACCAAGTGAGTCCCAGGAAAGGCGCAAAGCTACACAGAGAAACCCTGTTTCGAAAAACCAAAAAAAAAAAAAAAAAGTTTTTTCTTTATAAGAGTTGTTATAGTCATGGTGTCTATTCACAGCAATAGAAATCCCAAGACATACTGTCTTGTGGATACAGGAGGACAGTTGCATATATGAACTCATGGCTGTTTAAATAACAAGGACAAGATCTGTGTAAGCCCAAGTATGGTGCAGTGCTGGTCACCAAGTTCCACCCCTACCAGTGATGCTATGGGCAAGTTTTGACTATTCAGAGAGGAAGGGTTAGTTTTCTCCAAGAGTTCAGCCTCTGATAAGTCATCCACATCCAAGAAGAAAACCACATGTGCAAGAAGATTTTTTTTTCTTTTTTTTTTTTTTTTTTTTTTTTTTTGGGTTTTCGAGACAGGGTTTCTCTGTGTAGCTTTGCGCCTTTCCTGGGACTCACTTGGTAGCCCAGGCTGGCCTCGAACTCACAGAGATCCGCCTGGCTCTGCCTCCTGAGTGCTGGGATTAAAGGCGTGCGCCACCACCACCTGGCACAAGAAGATTTATACAGTACAAATTGACTGTGATGGAGAAAAAGTGACACAAAGTTTAGAGGGAAGGGAAAGCAGTTATACTTGAGAAGAATTGGTGAGAGAAGGATAAATATAATCCAAATATGTTATAAAAAATTCTCAAAGAACCAATAAAATGTATATAAATTTAAATTTAATTCAACAAGTTCATTTTAAGGCTAATTTGACACATAAGAAGAATGGGAGAAAATATTTTCAAACTATTCATTAGACATAGGATATTATTCAGAATAAGTAACTCAATAATATAGGAGGAGAAAAATGAAAAAAGAACAGAAAGAAATTCACAAATAACCATGGTAGTACAAGCTTATTACCTAGCAGTTCATCTTGCACTTCTAGGTCACATTCAGTCACTGAGAGAAGTCAGGGTTAGGAACTCAAGGCAGACATCTGAAGGTAGAAATGTTTTCTATTCCACGCAGCATTATCTTACCAGGGAACTCACTCATAGTCACAGAAGTCAAGCAGGGACTACAGAAATGCTGCTTGCTGGCTGGCTCACTCACAGCTTAGCTGATTTTCCTATATATCCTCAAAATATTTGCTTGGGAATGGTGCCACCTACAGTAGGCTGGACCATCTTGCATTGTTTTTGTTATTTTTCTATTGCCATGATGAAATACTGTGACCAAGGCCACAAGAGAAAGCATTTAATTTGATGCTCACAGTTGCAGAGGGCAAGTCCATAACCATTTTGATCAGAACATGGCAGCAGGCAGGCAGACATGTAGGCATGATATTGAAGCAGCAGCTGAAAGTTCTCCTTTTTGTTTGTTTTGCCATAAAGTTTCTCTCTGCAACAGCTCTGGCTGTTTTGGAACTCTTGTAGACCAGGCTGGCTTTGAATTCACAAAGGTTCTCCTGCCTCAGCCTCTCAAATTCTGGAATTAAAAACATGTACCACCACACCCAGCAATAGCTCACATCTTAAGACAACAACCATGAGGCAGAGAGTAAGCTAACTAGGAATGGTGCAAACTCTTGAAAACTCAAAGCTCAATCCTAATGATATAACTCCTCCAACAAGATCACATCTTCTAATCCTTCCAAAACAGGTCTGCTAGTTGGGGACCAAGTATTCAAACATATGAGCCTATAGGGGCCATTCTCATTCAAACCACCCCATGCCTCAATTAAAATAACAAACAAGCAAAATAATTTATAAATAATGATGATGAAAATAATAATAGTAATGTTGTGCTCAGATCATGACCCCCAGAGAGACCACCAAAGACGAGCATGCCAGAATGCAAAAGCAAGGTTTAATTCTGGATATACAAGCCTAGGCACGGACTTCTTCCAATACATCCAATGCAGTGGAGGCTGGAGGAAGTGCCCACCTATCTGCAAGCTCAGTTTTTAAAGGGAAAAATCACAAGGTTACATCATTTAGGGGTGCTAGTACGAGTACAATTCTGATTGGCTCGCTTCTAGGGACTTCTAGAAATTACTTCTAAGGGAGTGATTGCCCACTACTATTTCTCATTGGCTGCTCTCAGGTGGGAGCATTTCTGTTGTCAGTTACCCTGGAAACCAGGGAGAGGACATTCCATTACCTCGTGGCTAACTTTTGACTCTGTACTTTTACACTTCCTGGTTTCTGGAATCTGAACTGACTGGTTTCAGTAACTAATGACCTATTCCCAAAAGGAGAAATCTTAGGCCTTAATTTTAGGGTGAAAGCATTTTGGTCTTATTTCTAAGATGTCTCATTTTGGTCTCACAGTAATAATAATAATAATAATAATAATGATGATGATGATGATGATGAAATAGACATTTCCAAATATCTAATCTGTGGGAATGTCTATTCTAGAAAATTTTTCAGTTGAGACTTTCTACTGAGCTGACTCTAGACTCTAGTTAAAGGTGACTATGACATTGACTTTGAGTCTTAAACCTTACTACATATTGAGGGCTACATTAATATGGTAGAATGAGGAAAAACCTGCCAATATTCAACCAAAAAAAGAAAAAAAAACAACCAATGAGAAAAAATATGACAAGCATTTAAATGCATGATTTGAATAAATAATAATATAAAGTCATTTCCTAATCCCAAAGGATTAAGCAGTTTGAGCAAAATGATCCCTGAGTGAGAGGTCTTTGTGAACCCTGAGTACTGATTCCTCAAGGTCAGGTAAGCTAACTGCCTCTTTTCCTAAACTAATGCAACCTAAGACTTGCATGCAGACTGCCACACCCCCACAGATTTAGGTATTTTCTCTGGCCAGTCTTGTCTAGTGCTGCATTCAGAGTGTGCACATGGCCCTAAATGCCCCCAGTTTTGTGTAGCAAGCTGAGTAGTCAGGGAGACATTCTGCTTCCCTAGGCACTGAGCCTAGCAAGTGAATATAGACACATTCCCCTAGGACTACTAAAATATTAAACCCAGACTTGTCTTCATCTCAGAGGTACAATGTAGAAAAATATCATTTATCTCAGAAACCATAAAGGAACTTAGATTACTTTGTCAGGAACTTTTATTTCTGAACTACCAGATTAATTTTTTATGCATTTCTACTGGTAGACATAACTTATAGCAATCTTATTTGGAAAGAAATGATATTTAGATAAGGGGAATCCCTACCTTTGAGATCACTGTAGGACTGAAGCTGGTGTTCAGATTAAACTTTGCCACTTTTGCAATGCATTGATTTCCAATTCAAAAATTCTGTTCATGTATTGGTTAGAATTCTTTCTGTTGCATATGACAAGCAACCCAAATTCAAGTTGGCATAAATGAACACCAGAGCTTCTTGGGAGAAATAACTGAAAAAAAATCTGGGTCTTTTCTTATTTTTTCTTTTCTATATGATCACAAAATCTCTGGGACTTGGTCTCTTCCAGGCTTTTTATCCTCATTTCCTCCTTGTTAACTTCTTTCCCTTGACCCTTAATTATTTCAAAATAAAATAGCCAAGTCTATCTTTGAAGCAGCTACTGTATCTACTGGAATATGCAATTGATCACATCTGAGTTCAGTTAAGGAAAAGAAGGGGACAGATGGTTCCTCAGAAGACATACAGACTGAATTGTTTAAAAAAAGAAAAGAAAAGAAAAAGGAAAAAAAAAAAAACCCTGTTGGTGACCAAAACAATAGATACTAACTGTGAATCTAAATGAAATTAATAACAACAGAATGGTAATCAAAATGCTCGAGCTTTCAGCTTCATATACAAATGTAAAGGTATCTGAAGAGGCTGGCATTATTCAGGCCTATAATCCCAATGTTTAGGAGGCTAAGGAAGGAAATCTCCTTGGATTTGTGGCAAACGTACAAATTGAGTTTTAGTCCAGCCTGGACTACAGGAAATGCTGTCTCAAACAAAATAAAACAAAACAAGAGTTTAACTTGTATTAAAAACAAAATTAATGTAGTTCTGACATTTCTAGGAGACAAGTCTCACATAAAATATGACATAAACAAGGGGAACATGCTGTGGGATATTCTGTATGTCCTGTGGGAGCCCGTTCTTTGGTTCCTTGTGGCTTTACCCAGCAGGTCCGCATAGAGGATGATTAGGACCATGGGCCTGAGTGCAGGTGTCTAAGATGGTCTGCACTTGGCTGTGCTGGGGGATGGTCTGCATGGCAAATGTGTTGCTCTGATTGGTCAATAAATAAAACCTGATTGACCGTGGCTAGGCAGGAAGTATAGGCGGGACTAACAGAGAGGAGAAATAAAAGAACAGGAAGGCAGAAGGAGTCACTGCCAGCCGCCTGCCAGGACAAGCAGCATGTGAAAATTCCAGTAAGCCACGAGCCACGTGGCAAGGTATAGATTTATGGAAATGGGTTAATTTAAGCTATAAGAAAAGTTAGCAAGAAGCCTGCCACGGCCATACAGTTTCTAAGCAATATAAGTCTCTGTGTTTACTTGGTTGGGTCTGAGAGGCTGTGGAACTGGCGGGTGAGAGAGATTTGTCCTGACTGTGGGCCAGGCAGTAAAACTCTAGCTACAAGAACACAAATAGAAATGTTAGCATGGAAGCAGAAAAGCTCTTAATCTTACATGGAAACAGAAAAGGTCTTAATCGTAGGCAAAGAACTACAGTTAACTAAGGCAGCATTTCTCAACCTATGGGAGAAACAGTTTTTCCCAGGAAAGAGCCACAGCAATTGGTTATCCAGTACCAAATGGTCAGCTCTGAAAATATTTATATGAATGAATAACATAAAACTATTTTAGGACTATAAATGTAACACCAATTAAACAAAAAGAGGCCATAAATTTGACAAGAAGGGTCCATAATGGGAGATTTTGGAGGGAAATACAGGAAGAAAGAAATGATGTAATTATATAATAATCTCAAAAAATAAATAATTTTAAAAAATTTAATGTTTGAATCTATATTGACAGAAAGCTGCCTAAGCATTTCCTAAGTGACTAAGTAGAATAGGACAAGGAAATGAAATCTCATGAGTAAATTAATTTTAGTAAAAATGAATAGATATTAAAATTAAATATCCAAATTTAGCTTGCTTTCAGAATTCAGAGTTTGGAAAGCAAAACAGTAAATTAGCATTAGTGTAATGTTCTATTCTAGTCTTTGTTATCCTTATTTATTTTTTTACATTAAAAATTTATGTGTGGCTCCCAAGAGAGCTAAAGTAATTAGAGATAAAAAAAAAATCTTTAATTCTCAGTGATTCATATGCCCTTCTATCTCTGAAGAATTTCATAGGCAACTGTTTTGACATATCATCAGCTGTAAATTACTTTAATGACTTCTCCACCACATTTAACTCCTACCTGTGAAAGTGATTTAGCTCCTTAATTTGTGCAACACCTGAACACATAAACATCAATACTATTCAGAGATCTAGAAGAATGTCATTTGCTATAGTGCTTAAAAGCAAATTAAATTTGTCTCAAAAAATTAGTCATTTAACATGTCTCTCTGTGTGTAGTAGAATAGTTTCAATTAGACTAATAGTATTGAAATCTTTGCAGGCATTTTAGTAGATAAGAGTTTTATTAAACATGAAAGTAGTCATTGCTAAAATAATGCTATTTCAAATAAGTTGCTCCCTAATACATCTGAAAACTAAGTCAGCTCGTTACATGTTTTGTGTAGAAAGACCATTATGTTTTCCAAAAGTACTTGTCTATACTGACAATGTGAATTGATTTTGAAACCCTATCAAATGAGGAGCTTGTTATAAACTAGGTCTATTAAAAATATACATACCTCTTAAAATGAAACACTCCTTTGATATTATATACATGGCCTTTACCATTTCAATTTTTGTTTCCAAAGTTTAATTTCGAGAATTTAAGCTGAATTTAAGAGAAAATGGATATAAGAAAGTTTAGTAAAAGCAATAGTAAATGTTTCAATTTGAAGAAATAAAATACTTTTCTTATGAATTTTGTTAGAATCTGTCATTTTTTTAATTCTCTGCCCTTAATTTTCTTACTACCTCATAAAATAAAATATACTTAACACTGTCTCAGCTTTGCAAAGTACTAAGATACATATATGCAAACATATGAGTACACATATCAGTGTCTCAAGTGTATTGCTTTAGAGTGTCATGGTAGACTATGATAGCATGTTTAATAAAAACAGCAATTCAAAATATAATTTACTAGCAATTAAATATGAAACAACACTGTATACAAGGTTTAAAATGCTAAGTCAAAGCTCCAAACAGGAAGTATAAATATTTAGAAATACTTGCTATGAAAAAAAAAAAAAACTGGAAAAAATGTAAACCTAGCACATATATTTTACCTTTAACATAACATTAAGCAAAAGAGCAACTTGGAATACATTCCTACTTGAAAATCCATATGTACTAGTTATATTACATTAGTAAATCCACTTTAGGAGTCTAGCTAGTTGAGACAAAAGAGGAACAAAATAGTCAAGTAACTCATTAAATAATTCTTTGCTGTGAAGAAAGGAAAGACTAAATATAAAATTCTAGTGTATAAAATTTTATAATTTTAGGTGAACAATGAAGCAGAGGATTATTCTATACAGCTGTGATCTTGGTGCACAGCACCTGTCTTCACATTCTATTTATTGTTCTGAAGGCCCTTCTTACCCAGCCACACTGGGCATTATAGAACCTTCCTCTACATACGCCTGTGTTCCCAAGTACTTTGTCCAAGGAGTGTTTTTAATGGCTAATAACAATAATAATAATTTAATCAGAAACAATTAACAGTTATCAGCATCCTACTAAATCCCTCTCATATAAAAACAATGAATGCACAGTGAACCAATTAATATTAAAATAGAACACAATTCCAAACTGGTGAAGTGACTAGGATCATGAGGCTAGTATTATAACAGACGCCAAGTTTGCATCCAAAAAATATAATTTCAGGTCTTTGCTTTTATTCTGTCTCCACCAACAATTTTACAATCTGTGTAGTCTGTCTCCTGTTCTCACAGGTATGTTTTTGAGAGAATAACTTTCACTCATATTCTTACATCAGAGAATAATAAAGGATATACCACACTGTAGAGTCTCAAATGACTAATATAAATTAAACGAAGAATGAATGAATGATTGGCACAGGGAAGGAAGTAGTTTTACTAACTGATTAAATTGTCTTAATAAAACCTGTGTTGCCTGGCATTGCCTGTATTTTGCTATACTTTTGTCTTTTTGCTGTTCTCTCTCTCTCTCTCTCTCTCTCTCTCTCTCTCTCTCTCTCTCTCTCTCCCAACACAAACATACATGCACACAAGCATAAAAACAAAATAAAATTCAGTTGACCATGGGCTACATATATATGGTGGTTCCACAGGCTATAATACATAATGATGTCATGTCCATCATATTCTATGTCAGTATACTCTGTGCTATTCACATAACCAAATAAACTAATGAATTTGTTATAATGTATTCCTATTAGTAAACAATATGTTTACTAATATATACATGTAAATATATATCAAAGATTATTAAAAATAAACAGAAAATCACTCAATTAGCAAAGAAATTTGATGTTATGCCTTCATTATCCAAATTTAATTAATATCTTTTTAAAGGGATTTTCTATTCATTTCTTTCATAGGAAGAGTTTTGTTTTAGTGGAAAGCCTACATTTTATAACAAAGATAACACATGAAACAAAAGGAATGAAATTAATATCATAAAAATAAAACACAGAGCCGGGCGGTGGTGGCGCACGCCTTTAATCCCAGCACTCGGGAGGCAGAGGCAGGCGGATCTCTGTGAGTTCGAGGCCAGCCTGGGCTACCAAGTGAGTCCCAGGAAAGGCGCAAAGCTACACAGAGAAACCCTGTCTTGAAAAAAAAAAAAAAAAAAAAAAAAAAAAAAAAAACACAAAGTGATCAACTCATTCTGCTTCTCAATGTTTCCTTTCTTGTGAATTATTCCACAGTAGAAAAGATAGATTCTTAAAGAAAATGTGTCTGATCACTTCTCGGCCCTTTGGCTAAGATCAAGTGTAAAGAAAACGTGTCTGAAACATGAGCAACAAAAACTGTCCTAAACTAAAGAGAATGAAAACAAAGCCTCCATTTCTACTATACTTAAAGCTGTGATTTATACCTGTTTCATTGTCACTGAACTTCTGCCCCAGAGTTCATGGAAACATAGCAAGAAAAGAACTTCCATATTGGTAGGAAAGCTATCAAGTCCAAGTATAAATAGGATTTTAGAACATGAAGCATTCAACAGAGCATTGACTATTTGGCTAATAGGATTTTTTTTCACTAAAAAAATTCCTTTGGGTCTAATGACAGACTATTCTAATTCACCACTTTTATAATAAAAACCCCCACTATACTGCTAGCATTAGTAGTTCTATTCCAATATCTACCTTGCTATACTTGCTGCTAGCAACTGCACTGGGACTAGTTCTTGACAATTTGGGAGCTCAAACTCCTTTGAGCGTCTTATTAAGAGCTATGAATTCTGAACAAATGAGTATGCGCGTGGATAAGTTTTGTATAAAGTTTTGTACTGTCTTATAGTAGAATATCAATGACCTAAGACCTATTGACAAGCTTCATGTTTCAAAGGCCTTTCCCTCCTTGAATATGTGTGTTCTTAAAAAAGCTGAAGACATTCTCCACTTTAGTCTTTCCTGTGGCAGATTCACTTTGAAAAACAATGGCAAAAAAGGAGCCAAGTTGATAAGTCGTAGAGTATATAGTGGAAAACCATAAAAGCAGAATTAGATTTGAGCAAATGTTCCATTTCTCTCCTCAACTAACTCTGCAATATTAAGTCCTTCAAAAAAACAAAACAAAAAACATTAACTGAGCTAATACTCTGGGCTCTCAGTGCTTGAAGCCCCAATAAGACTTGAAGAAATTAAGACAGTAAAATTGGAGTTGATTACAAGGACATGACTTAAACACACACACACACACACACACACACACAAAGCCAATGTCCTTAAGAACATTATATAGACCAAGGAAAGCATGCCACCAGGAAAAAAAATATCTAGATAAGCTGGACAGACCAAGTCTTCATAGCAATGGAGTATATTGTATATTCATAATGTGTGTATTCTAATGAGTCTAGAAGAGGAGAAGATGCAGAAGATCCTCCATTCAAACATATCCCGAGGATACCAATGGTGAAAATTGGCAAATTTCTATTCAGACATTACATAGTTCCAAACTGCATTTATTCACAAAGAACAGAATCCATAAAATTGTTTAAAATATATCTGTTCAACATTCATGAGAAAGTTGTTTCTATATAATTTTATATAGTTTGCAATTAAGATATTTACTTAAACTTTTTTTTTGTGGATATCTAGCTCAGGGTACAACAAAAATTAAAGGTAGTTCATTAATTTGCATAACAAATTTAACTGACTGGGAATTTTGTGGCTGTTATTCAGGAATATGGTCTTCTTTAAAGATAATGAATATTTAATATGCATGCAACAAAATCATGAAACAATCCCCTCACTGAGGAGAAAGGAGAATCCACAGAGGAGCCTGAAAAGACTGTTCTGGCTTCCCAGTGACTCATTTGGCTCAGCTCCTTTGGAAGTGAATGTTAAGAAAATTCAAAAAAGTACAATGTAGCTAGAATCAGACATTTTAATTGTTCTGCTGCAGAGACTTACAGAGTTTTTGTTGTGGGTGAATGTGCACTATGGAAGGGACAAAGTCCTTGTAAAGCTCTATACTCTTTAGGACTGTGGACAGTCAACCAGGAGAACTGTGTGAGTGTGTGTGTAAGGGAGAGATACAGTTAGCTGAACATGTTCTAATTTTAGATCTATTTATCTTTCTCCCATTAGAGTTGTTACAATTCTAACTCATGTACAAGGATTCTGTTTCCAAGAAGGCACTGACTAATGTCTAGAGAGAAGGCCAATTCCATTTGATTATGTGAACTTTTCATCATGCTCAGAATGGGAGTAAAAACGGATAGTGCGTACCATTTGAGGTAAATCTCAGTGACGGGGACAAGGCAGCTGCACATAGAGATTTGACCAAATTTAGGCAGGTTCACATGAAGTAAATGAAAGTGATCAGGGTGTATGTGTGGGGGAAACAGGAGGCTTTGCTTTACTTCCACAGCAAAGTCAACTCCCAAGTATCTTTTAGATGTGTTTGGGAGATGAGATAGAATAGGTCCAAGAAGTATTAGGTAAAGTATATTTTAAAAAAATTAAAAAAAAAAAATTGCAAGGCTATGTCCACACTATTTTGTGGTGGTTAAAAATATGACACTTATTATTTTAGAGCAGTGGCAGTGACTCTCAACCTTCCTAATACTGAGACCCTTTAATGCAGTTCTTCACGATATAGTGTTCATCCCCATTTCTGAAGTTTTCTCAGAGTTCTCTTCTGGGCCATACCAAATGTATAATAACTCTTTGCATACATAAGAAACTAAAATAAATTCAACCAAGTGACTGTGAGACCAAAATGAGCCATCTTAGAAATAAGACCAAAATGCTTTCACCCAAAAACTAAGGCCTAAGATTTCTCCTTCTAGGAATAGGCCAATAGTTACTGAAATAAGTCAGTCCAGATTCCAGAAACCAGAAAATGTAAAAGTACAGAGTCACAAGGTAGTCACAAGGTAATGACTGCCGGACTATAGAATGCTCCAACCCTGGTGTCCAGGGTAACTGACCATAAAAATGTCCCCACCTGAGGGCAGCCAATGAGCAATAGTGGCAGGCAACCACACCCTTATAAGTAAGATTAAGCCATGATTTCTAGAATGCCCCTAGAAGTGAGCCAATCAGAATTGTACCCATTCTAGCACCCCTAAATGATGTAACCTTGTGGTTTTTCCCTTTGAAAGCTGAGCTTGAAGATAGGTGGGCACTTCCTCCAGCCTCCACTGCATTGGACGTATTGGAGGAAGTCCCTACCTAGGCTTGTATTGCTTTTGGATAT